>NC_087366.1:43268002-43571033 GCF_030014295.1 Loxodonta africana
TTCTCTTTTCTGGGTGAAACCAATTTCCTGTGGTTTTGTCCAAAGTTGAGTCTATGAGCCAGACCTACACAATCTGAGTGACCCACTGTTACTGTTCAGAGAGGGACACAAAGGATATGAGATTTGTCTCTGAAGTGAATGTGATTCTCTTAAGTACAGTTTCCACCCAAGTGGTCCTTGCAAATCTTAGGATCTAGAAGTTGAAGGAATTGAAACCAGCAAGACCTAGCAGAATCTTTGTTCATGTATCAGCTCTTTCAAGGCTCTGAAAATTCAGGAAGGGTTAAACACATACTGTAGGCAAACTCTCTAAATTTGCATGTAGCTCAGATGCTAAAAAATGAAGATTAAGAAATCAAATGAATTTGTTTTGCTTAGCAAAAGTGCAAGAAACATACATTTGTGGAATGTTAAACTGGGAGAGGATTTGACTTGATGGCACTGGGTTTAGTTTTTTTTTTTTTTGGTTTATAGATTATCTATGTCAGCCTACTGGATAACTAAGAAAACTGAGACAAAGTGCTAATAGAAGGAACACCAGCTCATAGTGACATCAGGAAGAGCACCTGGCTATAGTTTTAACTACAACCCCATGCTTCCTCTCTAACACTTCAACTGGTCTTTCAAATTTCTCCTACTTCTCTTTCTCTAGGAGCTCCTGTAATCTACGTACCTCATGGTTATCAAAAGAGAAATGGCCTTTTTCTGAATGCTTTGCTTTGGGGTCCCAAGTGTATATTTATATCTCACCAACCGTGAAATAGAATATCGATCAAAAAAGAATAGTTTAAGTAGGATGAAGGGAGTATTTTTGTTACATAAAAGGGTACATAAAGTATCCAGTGGAATGATTTCGACATATACTTTCCCATCATACAAGCATCACGATTTTGTGAAGATTATTAAAAGCATTATTTACGATAGGATTTTTTAAAGAAATACGTTATTTCCCATTGGAATAAATTATTCATCACTGGTCTTTTCAGAGAGTGGCTCATAGTGCACATTTCTCCCAAAAGGAAGATTCCTCGGCTGCTCCAGTGCGGAGAAACTACTAACGAGAAAGGAGAGAACAAATAGACTGGGAAGAAATGGTGAGCAAATTTTGTGTGGAAAAAATCCTCTAGTCTCTTGCTCACTCTGTCAAAGCCCTCTAACTCTCATCTCTTTTTCTGTGGAAATTAGCCATTGCAAGTAATGATCCCATTGCCCTCAACTTCCACGTTTGCACTTTCCTCATGCATACCATTTGGTTGAAAAACAAAAATCCCAGAATCAATCCAACTGTCTCCATGCCTGTAGTCAAACTGCAATAATTTGCATTCTTTTCCACCTAAAATTTTCTACCCTGGACATGGTTTTGGGTGGAGGAGCAGTTGTAATCTTCAACTCACCATTCGAATGGAATAGAGAATATGGCCATAACAATGCGCTATGACGCCCACGGGCACCACCAGGCAGCCGAGAAATAAGAAAAGCACAAAGGAGGAATCACTGGAGTTGTTGGATTTCCAGTCCACAGTGCAGGCTAGTCCGTGTGTGTCCAGGATGTACCTGTTCCAGCCTAGTAGAGGCGCTCCTGACCAGGCCAGTGAGTAGAGCCAGATGTAGGTAATGGACCTCCAGGCCCAGGAGAAATTGATCACTCTGGCATGGACCACACGAATATAACGTTCATAGGCCAGCACAGTTAGGGTTGTGATGGAAGCAATCCCTGGAAGAAGAAAAAACGGAAAAGTATAGCATGGCCCAAGGGAGCAACAGATATAACCAACGTAACGCATTCTCTCCTGGAAATATCTTACAACCTATGTGGAATTGCTGGGAAGCAAGATCACTGATGCTCCAAAAGCTGAAATATCTGAGAGGAATAATGCCCCAGGGCCCAGGAAATGTGATTGGGAACGTATTTGCTCGTAAAAGAAACCACGGAACAGAAAATGGCATGTGATTGCAGCAGGACAAAAATAAAAGTTCCAAAAAACAGTCTGCCATCCCCAATGATGGGGATATTGTATTACTTATTCTGCCAAGAAGAAACTCTGGAGTGAGTCAGAGACAGTCACTGGAGCCAGGGTCTCTTTTGGTTTTGCCTTCTCTTAGCTGTATCTGACTCGGCTACTAGAGATAAAGTCAAGGTGGGCTCCACAGGTCTGAACTGGACAAATCAATGGTGAAATTACGCAGAGCGCTGGCTTAAACTACCTATTAGCAGATGTCAGTATATTATCTGTTCATATTCAAGGATTTTTGACAAAGGGGTGAAGGCTTCTGCGCTCCCATGGTGTTCATTTATACCTCTATTTTGGAACAAATATACCTTAACAATAGTATTCATTTATTTCTCCACCTCCCCTGAGAGAGTGATTTATTCACTCATCAAGCTCCTTTTGAGCAGCTACTCTGTGCCAGACACTGTGCTGATGCTGAAGATTCAGTGATGACTAAGACTCAGAACTGTAAATGTCAGCAGGAATGGAGGTGTATGAACAACTATAACACTGCACAATGTGTAAATGTTACCACTGCAATACCAAGCAATTGAGGGAAAGTCGTAAAAAGGGGGGCATTTGTGAACAAGTCAGGTGAAACACACTCCAGGGAGAATGAAAAGTTATATACCAGAGCATGGAGGCATGAAACAGTCTATACGTGATGAGACAATTCAGAGATGCCAGGACACAGAGGAGATGAAAGGGAAATAAAGTTTAAAAAAAAAAAAAAAAGGCCATATTGAGAAAGATGTTTAATTTCATGTTGATGTTTTTTCTTTACCTTCCTGTATGAAGTGGTAAATTATAAATGCGTTAACCTGTTGTCATGGATTGAATCGTGTCCCCCCAAAATATCTGTCAACTTAGCTGGGCCATGAGTCCCAGTATTGTGTGATTGTCCACCATTTTATGTGATTTCCCTGTGTGTTGTAAACCCTATCACTAAGATGAAATGAGGTGGATTAGTGGCAGTTATATTGATGAGATATACAAGATTAGATAGTGTCTTAAGCCAATCTCTTTGAAATATAAAAGAGAGAAGTGAGCAGAGAGACGGGGGACTTTATACCACCAAGGAAGCAGCGCCACGAGCAGAGCGGGTCCTTTAGACCTGAGGTTCCTGCACTGAGATGCTCCCAGACCAAGGGAAGATTGATGACAAGGGCCTTCCTCCAGAGTTGACAGAGAGAGAAAGCCCTCCCCTGGAGCTGACAACCTGAATTTGGACTCATAGCCTAGTAGACAGTGATAGAATAAACTCCTCTTTATTGAAGCCATCTACTTGTGGTATTTCTGTTATAGCAGCACTAGATGACTAAGACACCTGTTATACTTTTTAATCATCAACTCGGCACACTTAAGTTCTCCTTCTCCTTTTTTTTTCTTCTGAAAGGATACTCTACTAGTAGCATAGAACCTGAAACACAGTCTGGTCCTGTGGAGACCAGTTTGAGGCTATTGTCAAAGTTCAGGCAAGGTATGAACTAGGGTAACATTAAAGGTATGCAGAGTGTGCAAAGTCTAGGCATGGAAAGCAAAGTCTAGATTCCAGGGACACTTAGCAATTAGTGTCAACAGAATCTGGTAGCGTAGTGAATGTGGGGAGGGGAGGGAGGAGTCAAGAATAACTCGGAGAATTTTGAACCTGCATGACGGATAGAGAGTGATTACATTAACCGAGATAAAAACTACACGGTGCATGAGCAGCAATGGGGAAGAAAATGAAATTATGAGTTCCCTAGAACACATAGGGATAAATACTTTTTGAACGAGTGGATCAAGAGAGGTTGGAGACAAAGACAAGACTGGTCTCCTGAAAAATAGGGTAGGATATGTAGGGGGGTGATTAGTTGTCAAGAAACCTGAGGTCAAGTCCCAGCTCCCCACTATGTAGCTCTAACTTAGAATAAATCATACAATTTCTTTAGACTTTGATCAGCTGGTTTTGTTTTATTGCCATAAAATTGAAAATCCATTTACATTATAAAATTCTGCAATTATGAAAGCATAAAATGTAGAGGCCCTGGGCTCAGAGAGCAAATGGCAGAACATAGTTAATATTCACTTATACCATAACAGTTTTTTCTTGGGGACAGGGAGTATTATCCCCAACATCTGATACATGCGGCATTCAATAACTGTTCACTAACCAAATGAGTGAATGTTTAGTAAGTACTTAAGTGACTAGAAGATGAAAATTAGATTTTGGAATACAGTGGAAGGAAATACTTCAGAAAGTAGTGATATCACAGCAATAATGGACTTAAATTTAAATTATAAGAATTAAGGGGACAAGGAACATATCAAGTTAGATATGCCATCTTCAGAACCAAGAATCAAATTTTATCTACTAAATTTTTATTTAAAAAGCTTTATTTATTTTTATCCTTTCTTTGATAATATTCCTAGAAGGAACTCTAAAAAGCCTAAAAATAATGGCATAACACATCGACTTTAATGAAATACTGTTAGCTTTATTTAATTTACAAGCTTTCTTGTTAAATGTAATGGTATTTAATTATATAATTGCCTTTATATGTTCATGTAAATATTTAAAGTTGGCCTTCAACTTTTAATTAATTTACATTGAATATGACTTAGTCCTTCACAAGCAAGAAAACTTGGTGCAAATAATTGCATGTTGTTGTACATAAGTGACTCTCAATGTACCTTAGAGATGAACAAATGAGTTTTTATGGTTAAAACAATAAGCTGGTATAACTTTTGTTCATTCATTTATTCATTATTTATTGCTTATCTGCATGTTAACCAAAGAGTTATTTATGTGAGATCAAATTGATGGCAACTCGAAAGGCTGGATGGGACGTTAAAGGAGCAATGAGTTTAAGGTAATGGCAATGGAATAATTTGGAAAAGGATCTCAAAAATGGTAGCACAACTTGAAGAATGTAATCAATGTCACTGAATTGTACAAGTGGAAATTGTCGAAATGATGTATCTCTGGCTGTGTATACTTTCAAAATAAAAATGTCTTATGGTTTGAGTTAACTCTACAACTGCCGTTAGTATATAACTGATCAAAATATTTTGATTCACATTAAATATTAAAAGTAAAAATTTGAATTAGAAATGCATCTCTTAAAGAGATCAATGTGGCTTCCCCTGAGAGTAAAGAATTTACGTATTCCTGGATTATTTTAGTTATGCTAAAATTAGATGGATTGTAGGGTAAATTCTACTACTATTTTTTCTTATAAAGTTAAACAGAGATTTCTTGGTCACGTATATATCCAGATGCTAAGACAAGGATTTGTGTTATATTCAATTGTAATTGATTATTAAAAACTACTATATTCAATTATTTGAACTCTTCCTAGTTTATATGTTAAAAATCACGTTTTTAAAAAATATATTTTTAATGATCAACCAGCTTACAACTCAATTTTTTAAAAAGCTAATAATTGGAAACCACCTGACTTGCAAAAGGATTTCTACCTAGTCATTAGCCATTCACTTTCTCAATATCTTCAACAATATTTTAAATTGTTCTGTTGTTTGTCCTCCACCCCAGTGGCAACATTCCACGGTAAGACTTTATTTGGGAAGAGCGGAAAGTTTGCCTTTCTGTGTAAGTGGAAGAAGGGTAACAAAAAAAGGGAATGCCTTGATAGTAGATAGCTGACTTCTAGGGAAGAATAAAAACGGAAGTTGAGAATTTGGAAATTGATTCTCTGACACTATTCTCAAGTAAGGAGTCCTGGTGGTGCAGTGGTTAAGAGCTCACCTGTTCACCGAAGGCTTGGTGGTTCAAACCCACCAGCTGCTCTGCAAGAGAAAGATGTGGCAGTCTGCTTCCGGGAAGATTACAGCCTTGGAAACCCTATGGGGCAGTTCTGCTCTGTCCTATGGGGTCACTATGGATCGGAATTGACTGGACTGCAGTGGCTTTTTTTAATCCTCGAGCAGCCTCGGATAGGGTTTGTGGACCCCTAGTGGTATGCAGCGGGGTCGTGGTGACACAGTGGTTAAGAGCACGGTTGCTAATCAAAAGGTGGGTAGTTTGGATCCACCAGCCACTCCTACGGCGCAGTTCTATTCTGTCCTATAGGGTTGCTATGAGTCATCACGGACACGACAGCACTGGGTTTGGTTTCAGGTAAGGTGTATGCATGCCCCAATTTGAAGACAGCGACCTCTAAATCCAGCCTTATTGCCGTATTATCAAAGCTTTGCTGAATCTCGCAGCACCACTGACATAGGAGGCACGCCGTTCCTCAAACACCCACCCACCGCCATAGCGTGCAGCTTTGACACTGCTGTTCTCCCATCCGACATCTGACAAAGCCTGGAGGAGAAGACAGACATGTAAACAAACAATTACAGGAATGTAAAATGTGCTAAAACAGAACTGTACCCACAGAGCTGGAGAATGCATTCGAGGAAGTACATCCCTCTGTCTGGGGAGAAACGGGGGAAGGTTTTAAGAGAAAACAATATGTGAATTGATGAATGGGAGGAGTTTATGAAGTTGAGGAGGGTGAGGATATTCGCAGGCCAAGGAGGTGTGTGCAAACAAGCATGGAAGTGAAAGGAGATATACAAATAGTAACTCCACACGTCAGTTTGGGGCAGGTGAAGTTCTTTGTGATATAACATGATTATGCATAAATTTACAACATTTATCAACAAGCATTTATCAGACACATACAGTGTTCCAGCCACTCTGTTAGGCAGGGAGAAAGCAAAGATGAATTACGAACAAAGGAATAAATAGTTGTGAAGTGATGTGATAAATTCCATGATAGAGGACTGTGTTTGGGATAAAAGTACTGGATTCAGTTTTAGTTTCTCTTCATAATTACCACGTGACTCTGGGAAGATTAACATCTCCGAACCTCAATTTTCTCATAAGTAAAATAGGAATAATAGTACCAAAACGCCATCTTATGGTGCATGTGTCCCTGTGAGTGTGTATTAAATGAGAATATGAAGGCATTGAGTAAAGCGGTAATGTACAAGGTATTATGATTTTGAAGAGTTGAGTAGTTGGGAGCAAAGCTCCTGTACGTGATGGTTGGCGGAAGGCACAGGAGTGGGTAGAGCAAGAACAAAGTCATTTTCCCCTTTGGTCACTAGATGGCCACATTAAATAGCTTATTTATAGTTCACCAGTTGCCTTTAGACTGGGTAAGCAAGTCTGAACTGAATAGAACAGTGCCTAGAAGCGCTATTACTAGGCTGAGCCCAGATATGTGAATACTCTCTGATCCTATGTTAAATAAAAAAAAGTTAATATGACACCATTCATGCCTTCAAGGAGCTCACGCTCCAAAAAAGAAGGCAGAAGAAGAAACTCCAGTCTGATAGTGGGAAGAATATCCAACTCCAGAGAAAACTTTCTGTGAATGCCGGCATCCTCTGTACAAGTTTTGAAGATGAAGTAGATTTTAACCAGGCAAAAAAGGAGGTGCGGGGGAGGTGCTGCCAATCCTACCAGGAAAAGGGAACCATTTATGCAAACACGTGGAAATCTGATAGAACTTGCACCACGTCGGTTACTGTGACTAAGTCAACGTGACAGAGGCAGAGAGTTCCTGGAAGAGAGGAACTGAAGACTAGGGGCCCTCCCGGGAAGGTCCTTAAATCCCATGCAAGGAGTATGTGACACAATTCTGTAGAAATTATTCTCAGCCCCATTTTACAGCTGAGGAAACTGAGGCAAAAAAAGTTAATCTTTGCCCAAGGTCACAAGCTAATCAATGACAGAGCCAGGATTCAAACCATGCAGTCTACTCCCAAACTCATTGCTATGCTATACTAGTTTTCCAGTTGGCTTTTGGGAATTATCAAAAATTCAGTATTAGTGAAGTAGGCTCTAGGAAAAGCGTATTTATCCGTTTGTTGCCTGTTACATATGTTCTGTAATCATGTCTACCTTTGATATGGAAGAAGTTATTTTTAACCCAATTTTTTAAGCCGAAAAATTTTAGAGGAAATCAGAGGTGACTAACTTCATGAAACCCTGGTGGTGCAATGGTTAAGAGCTTGGCTGCTAACCAAAATGTAGGCAATTTGTATCCACCAGCCACTCCTTGGAAACCCTCTGGGGCAGTTCTGCTCTGTCCTACAGGGTCACTATGAGTGGGAATCTACTTGATGACACAAAACAACAACAATTATCATTTGAATAATGCTTCCCAGCTCTTGGACTGAGCAATTACCATTTGATCAATAAAAGCAGGCCTCTAAAATTTAAAACACCAAAATGATGGCTAGTTTTTATATGCATCTTTAATCCATTTACGTGATGTCTATTAACATGGAAAATTAGTTCTAGTTCATGATTCCTTCTTTCACCTCTGCTTCCCTCCCTTTATCAAATTCCATTTTCAATTATTTATCCCCAAAACAAGTTTAATATATATGTTTCATACATGACCAAGGGCAACCTATCACAGCATAAAAGTTAAAACTCTTTACATGTGTTTTTAAAGAAGTGTGATTTCAGATAAGCAGCTTAAATACAGATTTATTTTTGACTGCCATGTGGAAAGGCAGCCACCCAAATGCTTGCCGAGCTTTAAGAGCTGAAAGCTCCCTTGACAAAAAAAAAAAAAAAAAAAAAAGGACCTAGGAATTACCAGGATACAGTGGTTCAACAAGGCAGCCCTCTCAGGGTGCTCTGGGGGCTGACTTTGCACAAGTTAAGATGTCTGTACCATTATTTCAGAGTCCTGGTGGCCCAGTGGTTAAGAGCTCAGCTGCTAACCAAATGGTCAGCAGGTTGAATCTACCAGCCGCTCCTTAGAAACACTATGGGGCAGTTCTTTCTGCCCTACAGGGTCACTTGTGAGTCGGAGTCAACTTGACGGCAATGGGTTTGACTTTTTTGGTTTGGGCTATTGTTTCAGTTGTTCAGATTCATGCTACCTTTTGCTGGTATTTCATGTATTTTTTAAAAGGGGGCACATTTTTTGTCCATTAAATCTGGTGTTTTTTTTTTTTTTAAATAGGCAGGGTAAAGAGTTGATGCAGTTGGTAAAGCACAGGGGGCTTTGTCTACCACGTGTATCCTCTCCTCCTTGGCTCCCTTGTGTACCTGCACAGTAGCTTGGAAATCATTCCAGGCTCCTCTCCCCTCGGTTATCCTTGATTCTTTCACTATCAGCCCCTCAGTCTACGACTCCACTTGCTTCATGACTTGGCTCCTTGTCTTTCTTATAGCCCCAACTGGATACATGACCCAGCTGTAGGCTGTTTGCCTTGACTAATTTGCCACTCTTTTAGGATTCTTCCCCCGCCCCCAAATGACTTAACTCAATGCACCAAAACCAAGGAAAAGAGTGCCCTATCTTGGCACAGGCCTCATTAGAACCTATTCCACACTTACCTTCCTGTTTGCCAAGTGAGGATATTGAACGCAATGGCTCACAATGGAGGAAAAAAGGGATAATTACTAAACTAAAACCAAACCCATTGCCATCGAGTTGATTTCGACTCATAGTGACCCTACAGGACAGAGTAGAACTGCCCTACAAGGTATAAGGCTGTAAATCTTGATGAAAGCAGACTGCCATATCTTTCTCCCAAAGAGCAGCTGGTGAGTTCCAACCATCAACCTTGTGGTTAGCAGCCGAGCGCATAAACCACCGCACACCAGGGCTCCTTGATTATTACACAAGGGGACCCAAGAGATACTCATTGTGACCAGATTCTACAGGTTTAGCAAGAAAGGGCAGTTTAAATATAAAGTACCTCCTCTGTGGTGATGCTTAAGTTGGAAAGAGTCTGGGAGACTGTCAGATGGGAGCACTTTTAAGAAACTGAGATATTCTGAATTCCAGCCCTAATTCAACTTCTCTCACAAAATGGGTGTAGTGCTGCATGTAAAATGGGAGCCATACACTTTCTTTGTTTTCATAATTTAATCAATAAACTTTATTTCTTGGCATGACAATCTAGATTTTATGATAATCTACCACAATATGCTCAAGACAACTGCGTTAGAAAATGCTCTTCTAGGTGGCCTTGTCTCTGACCCACCTAAGGAACACGCTCCCTCGTGGAAATTCCCCTCTCCTCTCTTCCCATCTCAGGTTTTTATTTAAAACCAACAGAAGGCTTTTTCGTTTGAAATAACTTTAAGTTTGTCTCCTTGCCTCATACTGCTTCCACTATTCTGGTCCAGGCTCACACCCCATAAATGACCGCACTAATTTATCCTAATTAATTTCTTTCTTTGCCTATCCTCTATCATCCTTCTGTGCACCAAATACCAGATGAATCACCGACTGGGCTCTGTTTATTTGTCATCCTCCATCTCCTTGACCCAGCTAACAAACCCCTACTCCCAACTCTGGGCCTTGATGACTTGCCTTGCTTCCCAGCAATTGTGGTTCTGTGACCACAGTTATAAACTTCAGCTGCTGCCGCTGTAACCACCATAGACCTACAAGCGGTACCATCCTGTGCCCGTGCACTCAGTTGACTGCATTCACCCTCAGAGCCTCTGGCTTTCTAGGCCGCTGCCTGGACCCAGCTGGCACAAACCAAGAGCAAGGGGACATTAACACCTTATGGAGCTGACTTAGAACAATATAGGTCAGGAGATAAGAAGGAGCCAGAGATTAAACTGCTTGCCCTTCCTTCATACCTCTTGGGTTGTTTCAAGTCTTATAAAGCCTCTCTGAAGATGTAAGACTGAGCAATCAGATGTGTTTTGTTTTTTTTTTTTGTGTGTGTGTGTGTGTGAAGCTACGGCCAGCTCTCATGGTGCATTCTCTTGTATTTGGTCTCCTTTCTGCCCTGCCTCACTTCCTCTAATCCCCTCACTCTTCTTTCCCTGGGTTTGTTTATACCAGTTGCCATCCAGTTGATTCCTATGCATGATGACCCCATGCGTTTCAGAGTAGAGCTGAGCTCTACAGGGGTTTCAATGGCTATAACCTTACAGAAGCAGATCTCCAGGCCTCTCTTCTTAGGTGTCTCTGAGTGAATTTAAACCTCCAACTTTTCCGTTAGTAGTGGAATGTTTAAGCATTTGCCCTACCCAGGGACTCCCCTCGGTCTATAAAAAAAAAAAAAAAAATTTTTTAATATACAAAAAAAAATTTTTTTTTTTTTTAACTACCCAATAAATCATTCATATGGAAACTTTTTGCCTTAGGCTCTATTTTCTAGGAAACTGGCATTAAGATAATCTTATTCTTTTCATAAGATCCACTGTAGCATAATGACATACATAGCTTCCTTTCCTTAATGTGTTAACTTTCAAGGAACTCTGCAGATTACCTCCACCAACTAGCCAACCTTCCCTTCCACCATTTCTAACTTCCTTAGTATATGCTGCTCTGCTCATACACAAAACGGGAGGGCTATACTTTGTGGTTGCTCTTTACTACTTATTAGAATTTGGTACAGTTCTATTTACACATGTTTTATCTTTCCAATTAAATTGTGAACATCTAAGAGCTGGGACCACGTCTTTTGCTTCTTGGTATCCTCCTTGGGACCTGGAAGAGTTAACAAGGGATTATTATATGTTTGATGTTGACGATAAACACTATGTACACATGAACACAGTTCTTCTCTAATAAAGAAGAGAAATCCTGGAGTAAACATCCTTGCTCTATAATTAACCAAATATTAGGATTTTCACCTGCTTAGAAATAGTCACAGTCAGCTTTCAATGAACAGGAAAGTGTTCCTTATTGAAAACAGCAATTTATAGGTTAGGCAAACATAAAACAAAACCAACTCCCTGCTATTTTTCCTAAAAAGGATCCTTACTGCAACCAAAAATACTATTTGACAGTTATTATGTGACAATTTTTGACTATTAAAAAATACTTACAATGAGTTCATTTTTTACAGACAACGCTAAATGGTATTCCTATTGATTTATTATCTTTTTGTATCCTTGGTATCTTCAGCTACAATAATAAAAAACAATGCAAATACTAATACCTTATTTCATATGGTATTTTATAATTTTTAAAGTACTGTCCCATGCAGATTTCTCATCAGACCATCACAGACATGTGAGGTAGGAAACGCTCATGGTCTCCATTTGATTAGAGCTATAGAAAAAGGAGCTGTAACCTGTGACTAGTTTAAGGTCACAAGCTTAGTAAGATCCCGCTTGGACGAGGACTCAGACATCCTGACTGCTAGTCCGTTTTTTTTTTTTTTTTTTTTAAAAAAAAGTCCAGAGCTCTACTTAGATTTTCCCTGGAAAGATTTGACATAGCGAGTTGGCTGTGATGAATGGAGAAGCTTGAGGTCTTTTTAATTCTATGAAAAAATTCAACACATGAATAAATTGTGGGATAGCCACGTGCCCCCTACCTGCAATGATGATCCTAGTTTCTAAGTGCTCCTTCCTGGATTACTAAACTGGCTCCGAAAGAAGACGATCTGAGATAGCCCAGAAGAACAAACTAAAAACATGAGGGAACCGGAAAGGTACCAAATTCAATCTTCCTTCAGTCATTATTTACAAAGTTCTCAAAGGAGCTCAGAGTTTAGGTTTTACAGCAGGTGGTAACAAGGCTGATTCCATTTTAAGTCATTTTCTATTACTGCCTGCTGACTTATGTGGGCAGTATCAAAACACAGCTAGAGGACCAGGGTTATTTTTCTCTCAAAAGTGAGTTTAATGCAATCTGCTACAATTTGTGCATGCGTGCGTGCATGTGTGTATAATGAGTCACCCAGAAAATGTGATATAAGACACTTTGGGGCCCTAAAAAGAGAATGGGGAAAGAAGATAAGAAGCTTGTCAGAATGTATTAAGAAAAACACTGTCACAGCCTGGGCAGTGAAGTCTGAAACACACCTTTTTGAGGTGGTGGTCTATAAAGTAAAACCCAACTCCATGACTGGTATGGGACTAGGATAAGTCAGAAAATACCATTTCCCTGAAAATCTTAGTCATCCTGAGCTGGCTCTGAGACAAAAGGGAAGGTCAAATGAAAAAGAACTAAAGAAAAACTGAAGACAGGGGAGGGACATTTGGCAGCAATGAGGTATGTCTTCGTTATCTAGTGTTGCCACAACAGAATTACCACATACTGGCTTTAACAAACAGAAATTTGTTTTCTCAGAGTTTAGCAGACTGAAAAAGAAGTCAAAAATCAGGGTGCCAGCTTTAGGAAAATGCTTTCTTTCTCTGCTCTGGAGGAAGGTCTTCATCTCTTTGTTTTCTATTCCTTGGCTCCTTTGATCTTCATCTATCTTCCCCCATCTCTGCTTGCTCCTTTTATATCTTGTAAGAGATTGGCTCAAAGGCACACCCTACATTAATCCTACCTCTTTAACATAACTGAAAACTCATTCCCAAATGGAATTACAACCACAGGCATAGAGGTTAGGATTTACAGCACATATTTTGGGGGGACACAATTCAATCCATAACGGTATTTTTGCATAAGACTACAAAGCTAATAGGTGTTGGAGCAGGGCTGATTCCCAGACCCATTCACATTCTACTATTTCAAGCATCTCTCCCACATTGTCAAGTTGGGCTTCATATGGACGTAACTCTCTTCCTTGACGTTCAATTAAAAAACCCTGTGGATCAGAGCAGCAGGTTTCTTTCCCTTGATAGAAACAGTGATAATATTACAAGTAACCCCTTAAAAATGCCAGCTCTTGAAATAGCTGGAAACCCTGGTGGTGTAGTGGGTAAGTGCTATGGCTGCTAACCAAGAGGTCAGCAGCTCAAATCTGCCAGGCGCTCCTTGGAAACTCTATGGAGCAGTTCTACTCTGTCCTATAGGGTCGCTGTGAGTCGGAATCGACTCGATGGCACTGGGTTTGGGTTTTGATCTTGTAAGAGCTACATGCTAACCTCCTGGGGAGAGTCTTTCTGTAAACACTGATTCTTGGGCTCTACCTTTGAAGATCCTGCTTCAGCAGGCCTGGAATGGACCCTGAGACTCTGCATGCTAAAAAGACCTCCCTGATGAGTCTGAATTTCAGAACCACTACTCTAGATTCAGAAACCCTGGTGGCATAGTGGTTAAGTGTCATGGCTGCTAACCAAAAGATTGGCAGTTCAAATCCACCAGACACTCCTTGGAAACTCTATGGGGCAGTTCTACTCTGTCCTATAGGGTCGCTATGAGTCGGAATCGACTCAACGGCAAAGGGTTTCAGTCTAGATTTAAATCAAATCTCCTTAAATATAGTCTCTGTTGCTATTTGCTCATTTCCCAGATTTTCCTCCAGAGACCCAATCACTGATAGAGGAAGAAAAGAAACCACTCCTTGTGTCCCTGAGACCTTTAGTCCTTACACCAAGAGATGCAGTCCAGAGCTCCTTTAATTGTGTGGTTTGCAACCATGTCAGTCAGCAGGTGCAGTGGTGGCCATCCCTCTTCCCTCTGACACACTCCAGGAGGCAGCTGGTTCTGCTCCAGCCCCTGAAGTCTTTGTGTCTTTTCCTCTATCCTTTTCAGCAAAGCACCAGCATCCACGCCCTTGTCTCCATGTCTGGGCAGTAGCACAGGATTGGAAATAAATCTAAGTACTTTGTTCTGTGGAATGAGTGCTTCTCTTTAATGAGAAGACTTGTACACACGGTGTATGGTTTCTATGGTTTAAGGTTTTCATTCTTCATTGTGTCACATTGTTTTTCTTACCCACGTTTTATTTTTTGGCTTCTTCCATGCTACCTAAGAACTGTTCTACATCTTTAATAGAGAGCAAAGATATATGCCTCAGGTCCCTAGCAAAGAGACAAATATATATATATATATATAGAGAGAGAGAGAGAGAGAGAGAGAGGATCAGCCCAGAGAAGGAAACAGATCAGACCCTACAAATCAGTGCTATTGTGCCTTTTCTGCTTGTAGTCTTTGGTTTTTTAGAGACTGTTATGGGTTGAATTGTGTTCCCCCAAAATATGTGTTGGAATCCTAACCCTTATACCTGTGGATATAATCCCACTTGTGAATAGGGTTTTCTTTGTTATGTTAATGGGGCCATATCAGTGTAGGGTGTGTCTTAAACCTAACGAACTTCTAGATATGAAAAGAGCATATCAGACATAGAGAAGCAAGTGCAAATGGGGGAAAGAGATGCCATGTGGAGATCTCTGAGGCACAGCAGAATACTAGGCTACTGAACAAGGATTTTCCCCAGAGACTACAAAGAAGAGAGCCTTACCTTTAGAGCCTGTGACTTGAATCAGGCTTCTAGTCTCCTGAGCTGTGAGGGTGCTAGGGCACAGGGCTGAACCAGCCCTAAAGAAGGAAGGCCTTTTCCTAATTTGTATAGGCAGCTCCAGTTTTCATATTTACTCCGTTTTTATTCCTCTCTACCTAGTTCCTGGTCTTTTGCAACTCTGCTGCCTCTTGTCTCCCAACGAGCCATGATAATGCCATGTTTTCTGGAACCGGGCAGAGCATACCAAAAGATGGCTGAAAGTAATGTCATTTGAAAAGAAACTCTTATAAATCTAACGAAATGACCTTCTGCATATTAGGCTGGCCCTGGTCTGGCCAAGTTAGCAAGACTCCAGAACCCGTCAGTGAACGAGAAGCTTGTTGGGGAGGCATCAGCAATTTCATCATGAAAAAGGAAACCGAATGAAGACTAACGTTACTTCCTATGGAATTCGCTCATATTATGGAGAGCACAGTGAAGCCTGGGTTCACAAGAGACTTAAGGCATATTCTAGGTAAATAAGAGAAAATTGTCCAAGGACAAATCACATCTTAAAGGCAAAGTCACTCAGCCAGGAGTATCTAAACCTTCTTTAAATAGTTTAGTGTAGGGCCTGAGCTTAGAGCTGGGGAGGCAGAGTCATGAGAATGGTCCCTGATATAAAGGAGAAAAGGCAACAGAAAGACAAACCAAAAGACAAAACTGTATTTGAAATGCCAAATGAGATGTACACACCTAAGTGCCATAGGAACTCAGAGAGGAAAGATCACCAAGGACTGGGAAACTGAGAAGGCTTTATAAAATGAAGGGCGGAGAAGAGACTTAAGGATGCTGAAAACAATCAGTCTGAAAACTTGCCTATACGAGGCTCAGCCATTTCACATCTACTTATATATCCCAGAGCCTCACTGTCCAGTATAAAGACAATGTGAATCAGTATGTAATTTGAAGTTTTTCTAATAGTCACATTGAAAAGAGTAAAAAGAAACGGGTGAAAATAATTTTAGTAACATATTTTACTTAACCCAATGTTATGGATTGAATTGTGTCCCCCAAAACACGTGGTGGAATCCTAACCCCTATACTTGTGTATGTGATCCCCTTTGGGAATGGGTTTTTCTGTGTTATAAGGCCATATCAGTATAGGGTTTGTCCTAAACGTAATCACTTCTAACTTATAAAAAGAAGAGATTAGACACGGAAGCACAAATGAGGGAAAATAAATGCCATGTGAACATCACCAAGGAACTGAGGAATGCCAGGGCTATAGAGCTGAAAGATATCTTCCCCTAGAGCCAATGCCCTGAATTCAGACTTATAGCCTCCTAAACTCTGAGAAAACAAATTTCTCTTCCTTAAAGCCACCCACTTCTGGTATCTGTTACAGCCCCATACATACACACCTACTGCTGTCGATTCCGACTCATAGAGACCCTATAGGACAGAGTAGAACTGCACCATAGAGTTTCCAAGAAGCGCCTGGTGGATTCGAACTGCCGACCTTTTGGTTAGCAGCTGTAGCACTTAACTACTATGCCACCAGGGTTTCCTCTGTTACAGCAGCACTAGGAAATGAAGACACCCAATATATTTAAAATACTATCATTTCTATTTATAATCAACATAAAAATTATTAATGAGATATTTTATATTTTCTCATACTAAGGCTTTGAAATCTGGTATGTATTTTACACTTCATACTAGCCACTTTCAAATGCTCAGTAAACACACGAGGCTAGTGGCTGCCATATTGAACAGTGCAGCCCTAGAGAAACTCATGTACATTGGGCAGGAGACATGTACAAGGATATGCTTTGCAGCATTGTTTGCTATCGTGACAACCAGGAAATAAACCAATTAGCCATGAAAACAAGGAAATAGGTAAATAAACGTGAGCAAAAAGATCAAAGAATTGCCTAGATTCACCTTAAATTTATGTCTGTGGTTACGCTAGGAGGGAAGAGATGGACTGGGACTGGAGAGAGGGAATACAGAGACGTGAATTTTATCTGTAAAACCGTACTTCTTTAAAGACAGATAAAAACAAATACAGAAATACTAATATCTGTCCACTTTGGGTGGTAGATACATGGGCATTTATTGCATTATCCTCTGTACTTTTGTATATTTAAATAAGTTTTAAATAATTTACAAAAGGAAAACAAAAATTCACTGAGGACACGGAAGCAGCAAAACAAACAGTAATGGGACACTCAGGTCTTTAATTATATGATCTGTAATAAAACCTGGTATAAACCCACTGCACTTCAATCCCCAAGAATTCCCATTTCTCTTAAACTACAAAATGCCTACGGATTATATCCTTTGGACTGAACTAAAGTTATCTTCTTGTTACAGTTTGTCAACCATGTGCCTGAGTCCAGAAGTTATTCCTTTGATATGTGTATCTTTATTTATTATCATTATAGGTGTTCACAAAGCGTATTAAGGGTTAAATATATATTTAACAACAAGCAAATGCTAAAATCATAGGACACTACCCAAACCAAACTCATTGCCGTTGAGGCCATTCTGACTCATAGCGACCCTATAGGACAGGGTAGAACTGCCCCATAGGGTTGACAAGGAGCACCTGGTGGATTTGAACTGCTGACCTTTTGGTTAGCAGCCGTAGCTCTTGACCACTATGCCACCAGGGTTTCCAGGATGACAGTAGGAGCTAATAAAGATAAAATATAAAGAGACAAAGCTCTTGACATAAGCACCAGGATAAAGAGTTTGTTTTGATTTCAGTTGTGAGCTTAAAAAATCAAATCCCTTCTCCCTCTCCCAGCTCGTTAAAACCAAAAACCAAACCCAGTGCCGTCGAGTCGATTCCACCTCATAGCAACCCTACAGGACAGAGTAGAACTGCCCCGTAGAGTTTCCTCCAGCTCGTTAGCCCACTTTAATTATACAAATTTTAAAAGATTGTTATTGAAAAACAAATGTATTCTAAACTTCTAGAAGCCACCACTTTTAAAATAGTAATTTATGTGTTACACATTTATTGTAATAAAAAACTCTCTTGAGATGGAGGCAAAGTGAGAGGTTCATGTTAATTCTTACTAATGGATCCAAGTCTTATCTATAAAATGGATATAAATACCTGCCTTTTCTTACCTTACATAGTTGTCCTGAGGATCATACCTGAAACTGCAGTTGTCGGGAGAAAAAGCAGCTTTCCTACCAATGCTGTAACAGAACTGGTCTGTAACAGCCATGATAGTCAAATTTTTTCCACTGACTCCCTCAGGCCTTTGTAGTACACAAAGCTGGGAGTATTGTGCCCCCTGCTGTTGAAATGTTATTACATTTGGTAGTTGACTGAAGGGAAGGGCACTATACTGGCAATGTAAAATACCTCTCCAGAAAATAAAGGTAAAAATGCTAAAGTCAAAATTTAAAAATCTTCAGTGAGGATAGCAGCTACCTCAATGCAATAGGAGCATGGCTGGTCCTTGTCTCACCAAGACCGAGGTAAATGAAACTAATCCGGATCAGAATTCCGTGGTCTTGAACTTTATGACCCGCATCTGTTCGTGATTTTTCACCTTGCCCACTCCCTAACCTCAATGCCTTGGGCTTCTGGAACCCAGTTTCCTCTGCCTTCTCTTCCCTCTTCCCTGCCAAGCAAAAGAGAAAGCTTCTGATTGTCAGAAACTTCTTAATTAACTCTACGTTATTCAGAAAATGTTAACTAATTCAGCTTTTAACTTCCAAGCAACTTGTTTCCAACCGTGTAATGTTTTGGTACCCTTTGAAAGAATACCATGAGTTTCTAAGGAGCACCTGGTGGGTTCGAACTGCTGACCTTTTGGTTAGCAGCCGTAGCTCTTAACCACTGTGCCACCAGGGTTTCCTTCTCCAACAGAATGTTTCTCAGGTCCAGAGGGCCTGTCTTAATTCATTTTATGTTTCTAATTCTTAGAATAATGCCAATCCATAGGCCACAGCAGATGTTTAACAGATGTTTGTTGAATTCGAGCACCCCGAGCTGGATCTCTCAGGCTGGTGGAAGAGTCTGTCACACCCCAAACCCTGAGATTTGTCGTTGGCACACGTCTCTCTTCAGACCTTCCTGAGGCCCAAGCTTGGTCATTTCATCTCCCTGGATTCCAAGACTTCCAAACAAAGCATGTGTTCCTGGATTAGGGGCTACGCTTTAATTGGTAAGTAATGTCTTCATATTGATGTACTGGAATGCTCTGCTACTATAGCTACTATTTCCAGCTCTGGTTCTGAGGTTTCAGCAAAAAACAAAAACACATTGTCATAATATACCGCTTTCTTTAATCCTTAATAGAGGCATTATTCTATTTTAATAGGAAAAAAAAAAGTTAAAATCTAAATCACACTAAAAGAGGAATGCAGAAAAGGGAAAAAAAATTTTTTTTAAATAGCCCTCAGGTTAACGCTGGGCAACGGAGAGAAGATACACACTGCACAATCCACCTTGATCAAGAATTCATTCCCTTCCAGAACTGTAAACATTTGCACCACACACTCTTGGAGATTATCTTTTTGATTTTAACGTTAAAATCTGTATTTTTTCCTTTAAAGGGGAATTTTAGAAGTCCAAGAAATAATTGTCTCACCAATTCAATAAATCACTTTACCAATTAATCTTTTATTTTTTATTACACACTTCAACATTTTACAGAAAAAAAAATAATAAAGAATGCCTTAAACTCCAGTTAATCATATCTGTGCCTTCTGATTCTTCTCAAGGTAGAGACCTGAATTTTTACAGAATCAGTGAACACATTTACGTGCTAATTAACATTTTGTTTCATTTAAACATTTTTGCATACAATTTCACATATATCAATATTACTTAATAATTATATTAAGCCTTAAATAGCAATACACAAAAACTAACTTAGCCATTTCCCAATTCTTGGGCTTTTTAGCTTTTGTTTTTACTCTAATGAATAGAATTCTTAGGCCTATCTTTGTACAAGTAGCTCTTATTTTCTTTTAAAAATTTCCTGGGCATATATTACTCAAAATGAGTTAGTATGTGAAAAGATAGATCAATTGTAGCTTTTATATTCTAGGTAGTTTTTGAAAAGACTAATACACTTTGCTACCGGTACAAGGGGAAACCCTGGTGGCATACTGGTTAAGTGCTACGGCTGCTAGCCAAAGGAGCAGCAGTCCAAATGTGCCAGGTGCTCCTTGGAAACTCTATGGGGCGGCTCCACTCTGTCCTATAGGGTCGCTATGAGTCAGAATCAACTCGACAGCACTTGTTGCTCGTTATTGGTATGAGGACACATGTAACTTTTTAAATGTTTGCTAATATGAGTTGTTTTAATTTGCATTTTTAATGCTAGAAAATCTGAGTATCATTGTAAGAATTCATTTTTATTGGTATCATCTCACCTGCATTCTATCCTTTTATAAATTTGCCTAGTAAAGAGGAGAAAACCTCATGGATTTGAACATATTTAAAAAAAATACATTAAGCACTTTATTCATGTACAGTGCAAAAAGCTGTTTTTATTCCTTTTATCTTCTTGTGTTCTTCCTGTTGGGATATATTTTCATTTTGCTTTTAGTCAATCTCACTACCACGTCAGTAACATTTTTCAATTGCCATGAAGTACCCTTTGCACTACTATTGGGAAGAAAATTCCATTTTTTTAAACTTTTATCTTTAACATTTTAACCAATTTGGAAGAAACTGTTTTCATATGTAACAAAAAATATAAAATACCTTGCCTTCAAGTCGATTCTGACCCTATACTTCATGTGCAAGGTGTATCTAATTCCTTTTTTCATATTGATATCTGGCTAGTCTTTCCACCAGCAGTTATTAAATATTTATTTCTTTTTGACTGGTTTATTACCACTTAGTTAAACTTTCTATTCAGCACGCAGAAATTTCTGAAACATTGCTCAACAGCATGTTTTAAGGATTGGAAGCACAAGCCTCCTTTTTTTTTTTTTCTCCCTGATTTAAAAAGGTCTATGTTTGCTTGCTTATTTTCCTAAATACAATTTATTACAATTCTATCAAATTACATAAAGTATCCAGTTGGAATGTTGAATGGAATTGTAGTAAATCTATATACTTATGTCACATTTGGAAACCCTGGCGGTGTAGTGATTAAGAGCACTGACTGCCAACCACAGGTCTGCAGTTCGAATCCACCAGGAGCTCCTTGGAAACTCTGTGGTGCAGTTCTATCCCGTCCTATAGGGTCGCTATGAGTTGGAATCAACTCAACGGCAACGGGGTTTATGGGATGTCACATCTGGCATTCCTTTTGAATTGGTTTCACATACATTATCTAACTTAATCCTCACAAAAATTCTGTCAAGAGTTATTTCTACCTCATAGATGGTGAAATGGAATCTCACAGAGTGATTTTCCCCAAATTATACAACTGGTAAGTAATGAAGTGAGGACTAGAATTCTGGTTTTCTGACTCCCCATTTAGCACTTTTTCGTTACACTAGATGTCTCTCACAGCAGTATGGCCATCTTTTTAAACTTGGTTCCTCCAGCCTGTAGCACTGTGCTTCCAATAAGCACCATTCTCACTTTATCCCAGTACAGCCACACAGCTATAGACTAAGACTCTAACACTTTCTAAGCAGTAGACTGTCGCTGTTGAAATCTAGAAATAAGACTACTTTTAAAAAATTTTATATCCTGCAACTTCTTGAAATTAGTGTTTTATTTATGACACTATAAATTTTGCTAGTTTACAAAGTCATCTTAATAGAAAATAATATTTGTGATGTTTCTTTTCGTTTTTCTCATTTATAGGTAATGTTTTGTTTCTTCAACCATATTATATAAATAAAAATGGTACCAAAACTATTTTATTTCTGCTTGAGAAGTGGTTCTCACATGTTTCCCAATAGGAATGTTACTGGCTTTAAGTACTTACTCACTACACTATGGGAAAAGCCTATGAAATTATTGTCTTTGTTGTTGTTAGGTGCTGTTGAGTCAGTTACGACTCATTGCGACCCCATGCACAACAGAACGAAACACTGCCCAGTCTTGTGCCATCATTACCAGAGGTAATTAAGTCAAAGATAAATGGTGATTGTTATTGGCATTTTAAAAATTATGTTATTAATATTTTGAATGTTTAGCATTTGTTCTGTTGACATTGTCTTAATGGTTGTCCTTTGAACACCAGCCCTGTAATCCTGACTCATAGTAAATAATTATTTTTATTTGGTGTCACACTTGCCAATATTTTGCATTTTGTGTATGTTCAAAATGAGACCCTTTTTAAAATCTACTTTGCCTCAAAATGCAATTAATAGTGTATATCCTTCATTATACATACTTATTCTTTGAACATTTGAAAAAATTCACCAATAAGTCTATTATGGCCAAATTCCAACTTATTGGAATATTATACCATCCCCTAGATTTTTAAATGCTTCTTATTGGTTACAATGTTTCTCATTTCCAATTTATTTTGTATTAATTTAAATAAGAAAGTAACATATTCATTTTGTTAGTTTTTTTTTTATTTTTTTAAAAAACAACCCTATTTGGGACCAGACTAACACTTTTTCTTACTTCCATTATCTTTAGCTGTACTATCTTTTGCAACTTCTCATTGTTCCTTTCTCAATTTCTTACAAATGACCCGTGATACTGAAAAACTTTTCAGTAGGTCTGCATTACCTTTACCCTCCATTTATATAACTTATTTTTAATTTTAACTACTTTTTTTTTTTAAGCCTACTTCAGGCATTTCCATTGTTCGCATAAGCTTAAGCCTTAGGATCCACCCACTAATACTACTTTCCCATATTCAAACAATACATAAATATTAATACCAATTCATGACTTTTCTGCTTTCAGTGAGCTGGAAGTTACTTAAATCTTTCTTGTCTCATTTTCCTCAGACAGACAGGAGCAACAGAGGATTGCTCAGAGTATATTTCAGCCTAGCAACATTTGTATTTTTTGTAACACAATCTTCAGATTAAAAGATACATTATTAAAAAAGCATTACTTTGTTAAAACTTAGCCAAATTCTGCTTCAATGAGATCCCTGGCTCTAATATGTGTATATACGTATTTTTAAAACTAATCTTATTCGTCACATATCTCTAATTCATAATGAGCTGAGAGACCAGTGTGGGGTCCCCACTGTCTGCACACTTTTCTTCACCAGCAATACTAGATTCTGATTTTCATAAGGATGTTTTCTTTCTCCTACAGTATTGCTACTCTTCAAACAATGGAAGTTAGTGGAGAAATCAAGGGTTTTTGGACTCATGGAAGCCTGGAATTCAATGCTGGCTCTGGCACATACCAAATGTTGAGCAAATAATAATTAAATCTCTATTTCCTCTCTGAAAATACATGCAATAGCATCTGCCTGACAGGGTAGTTGAGAAGCTGTAATGAGAAAGCATAATATTAAGTGCACCATGAGTTGGAATTGACTTGACAGCAGTGGGGAAAGTAGCACATAATAAATGCTTGTGTTTCAGAAAACAACTGTCATTATAGGCTGGCTTCCTATAAGATTATCAAGCTGGCCACTAACCAAAAGGTTAGAGGTTCAATTCTACCCAGAGGTGTTTCAGAAGAAAAGCCTGATGATCTACTTCCAAAAAATCAGCTACTGAAAAGCCCTGTGGACCACAGTTCTACTCTGACACTCATGAGCCACCAGGAGTCAAAATCAACTCGACAGTAACTGGTTTGGGTGCCTGAGGAATGGAAATGGGACAAAAAATGGAGGTTCACACTTTTTCAGCACTGGAGTACAACAGGTTTTATGACTTCTGGAGGTTCTGAGGAAACAGTTTCTATCCTCTAGATATCAGCCAGGAGACAAATGATTATGAAGGTTGTTACCTAGCCTTGACACAAAACGAAGGGTATGTCAAATGCTCTGATTCACTGCTATCAGTTTTAGTTAGTGTTGCTACTTAAAGCTGGTAGAGTCATCAAGGTTGTATGTTTCATTCTCACTGAGAAACCTCGACTGAACTATTTACCAACCAAAACAACCAAACCCATTGCTGTCAAGTCATTCCTACTCATAGCAACCCTACAGGACAGAGAACTGCCCCATGGGGTTTCCAAAGAATGGCTGGTGGATTTAAACTGCGATGGCTTTAATCCCAGGTTAAACATGCCTCAGTCAATTTCTTAGGAATTTCAGTACAGCCACTGTGAAGTATCTTTTCTTGGAGCATTGCTGCCCCCCTTTGTGGCCTGAGTTACTTGCTGGAAGTTCTTTTGAGTTGGCCTCATCTACTGAACTTCAAGTTAGAGCAGGGCTCTGCAGAGATTTTCTGAAGTATTAAACCAGAACTAATCTTATCCTCTAACTTTTTTCTCAAATGAAACTCTGAAAAATAAGCTCTTCAACTAGTAAATTCTGACTCTTTCTGTAATATGGAACTAACTCAGTTGGTTACCAAGGTCAAGCTGCTGAATTATACCATAAAATGTATTTTAAACATCAGCCCTTCACAAAGAATAAAGAATCATGCAAGGCTATTTGCTTAACAATTACAGACAAATGTATTTTATCATATTGGCACTTGGATTGGTTGCTATTACCATCGCCACACTACGTGTCCATAATACACATAAAAAGACTCACATAATTTATTTTTGTGTGTTTCACTGTTCGAATATCTCCAAGAAAGCAGATGTGGTAGGAAATGCAATCGTTGCAAAAGTATTTGAAATATTCCTTAGGGATTATTAATTGCTCTGTAGATAATGATAAAATCTGAAGATCACTGGATACAATATTACCTTCCTTTAAGCAGAGTTCCGAATATGGAACGCTCATATATATATGCAATACCAAAAATAAAGCTAACACTATTTAAGTTTATGGATCTTGGGGTCCATTCTTAAACAAAAGAAGTCCAATAAGCAATGAATCAGCTACCGATAAACAAAGACATCCAAAGACTGAATGTCTGTCTCATAGAGAGTTAAAGACAACATCTAGCACTGCATTTATCATATAACCACTTCTATTTATTCATATGGAAACTGTCCTTGAAATGAGAATATTCTGACGCCAATACAGAATTTCCAGTTTTGTCTGTTCTAATTTTGAAGCAGCTTCCCTGGACTTTCTAGGGTTTTGCTTTCTTCAGAGGATTCTGGTTCAGCCATTATTGTCTTATTGGTTCCAGGAGCCTCTGGTTGCCTATCATCACCATCAAAGACAATGTCTTCTGGATTTGGAGGCGGGGGGCAGAATTCTTCACTTGGAAAGATCTCATGGAAAAGTGTTTCAGCTTGCTTGACAGCATGCTCACTTCCCAGACCAGAGTCAGGCCCAGAACAGACATAAACGTTGGAAGGCAAGCCATTATATGAGCTTCTGCTGATTCCTGAGGAATCTCTCATATTAAAATAAAGAGCCCACAAGAGTCTTGGCTTTTCAAGCGCTTCCTTGTCTACTTCCGTTTCAGCATATGGGGTGAATAATTTCTTCACCACTGATTCTAAATCTTCTCTTGCTGTTTTAGAAGATGAACACGTCAAATGCACCAGATAGGTGTCTTTCATGCATGTCATGGTTGAAGAACATAATTCAATGACCCGAACAGCACAGGTCCCTGCTTCTACTGGAGGCACTATCAAAACAGAAATCTGCTGGTCTGAATCTGTCTTCAGTATAGATTGGTCTGTAATGAGCACTGCCCTAGAGATCTGCTTATACTGCACATGTGCACATGTTTCCTCAGAAAGGTAGCTATCCTCCACAATAAAATACTTGGCATTTATCCTTTGGCCAAAGTGATCTATAACTGCTTTACATCTCCCAGATTCTTTGTCAACTATAAGGCAGTGTACCTTATGCCGAAGACAATAGATTCCGCCAAAGACTGCACACATCCTGCAGAAACACTGGGGAATTTCTCCTTGGCCATACAAGGGAAATAAGAAGGGAGTGTTGCCGAACCGTCCAAGACACTGAAGGAAGTTTTTTGTTGCTTTAAGGCCATCTATCGTAGTGCAAGATGACTCTGATGTCATTGCAATTGAGTGCAGTACAAAATGTTGGAGATTTGGAGTTAATTTTTTAGTTTTTAAGTACTCTGAAAATGAGCATTGCTTGAAAGCTTCGTATTCATCAGGATGTTGCTCATAGTCAACGCAAAACGTGAGAAATTTCATGAGCATCCTCTTTTCAACCATAGTGAGTTCTTTGCTATTGAAGACATCTGCTCTGGAACAAGGCACTTGTTCAACTTTTCCTTCCCAAAATGCAAGAATCCTTGTGACATTTTTAAATTCTGCATATCGACTGACATTTGATTTGATTAAAAGGTCAATCAGCAATCCTTGAGAATACAGCAGCTTCGATACCAAATCAATATTAAACCTCCTGCCTTCTTTAACTATCTGAGAGTAAGTAATCCGGTTTCTTGTTGGCTGGTCTGTGTTGCCTTCTCCTGCAGGTTTGTTTTCATCTTTGTCTGCATCTGAAACCGCGTGAGCACGAGCTCTGTCTCCACCATCGTTTCCTTTCTCCGGGGGTTCCTTGACGTCATTTACATCTAGCGAAATCTCTCCATCACTTTTTGAAGTGTCTTGGGCAGGCCTTTCATAGCTAGGAACGTGTACTAAGTGCTCGTCTTCGCCCAAGCATGCAGAATCCAGAGTTTCAGTGAGGGTACTAGATGCCACTGAGCAAGGATTTTTCTGCAAAGCACCAACCTCTTCAACACTGTCATCCAAATCTTGACTGGCATAACAAAAAACTTCCACGTGTTGAATGGTTTCATCTTTCTTGCGAAGAGTAATGGCTTCTTCTGTTTCATGGATCAGGCCTTGCCATGCAGCTGTACTTTCTTCCCCATCAACACAGTTTTCCTGATATTCCTTCAACCAGGATAGCAATCCTGAAAAGCTGAAGCTAGCCCAGTTCCCTCCATAGTAACTTCTGGAGTCAACATGCAGAACCCTCTGGCCACTTCTTGAACTTGCAGCTGCAAGGATGGATTCAGGCAAACCTGTCCCTATTATAACCACATCAAACTCTGTGGGGAGACTGTCTGCCATCCTGGGAGGTAATGTGTCTGGTGACAACTGCCGATGAAGGAAATGCGTACAACTCTAGGATGAGGGCTCAGCCGAGGTGTGACTATGCTGAAATAGAGTCTCTCCTTGTGATGTTCCAGTTCATCCCAGAGGCATCAAGGTTGCAGGTCCTAGCTGTTTAATGATTACCCTTTTTAAATATATATATATATATATTTTCTTATAGGTCAGTAGCATGAAAACATGATAAAGTACATCTAATCATTCTGAGAATACTAAAAGTGATGTGTGGTTTTCATTTCTGTATTTCATCTTAGCAGTGAATGTCAAAATGCATCACATATGCATTTGTGACTGGAACTCTTCTCTGAAAGAAGAAAATTCAAAAAAGAATACAATTGTAAACAACATAAAAGTAATTTCATGCAACACCAATTACAGTCTGATGGGGCCTCACTTGTTATCTGGATAGAAACCTCAGCTAAATCAAGTCATTAAATGCTTTCTCACATAGTTTCTAATTTCCTGAAAATGAACAATGGAGATATACTCTCGCAAATCACTTAGTTTGATAACGAAAAATGGACATAATAATGTCTGACAAAAATAAAGAAGAATTAGCATAATAAAATTCTGTAAGTTTTACTTTCAATAAAACTACATACAACTATGAGTTTAGACTGTAAGAAATGTGTGATGCCATTGTATTTCTGGGAATAGATTATAGGCTATGTGAATACTGTCATGATTAGGGGTATCTCCAAGGCCAATATAGTTGGTCATTCTAGAGGTGTTGACCAGAATACCTTTCCAGACCCCAACCACCCATAGGATCTTATGGTAGTCACATGAAAGTATGACTATTATGACTGAATTAACCAGCCGGTTATTAATAAAAGATGAATCTGTAAATCGGTAAAGCAACCGGCATTTAAAAATACTTAGGTGCATAAACGAATAGGCCTACCGGGAAAGATATTTATTTGTAACAATTTTTTTACGTGAATGTACATACGCACATATATGTTCTGTAGAACATTCCCGGGTTCATATGTTAGAATATCTTAACATAAATAACTTACATCTACTTCTAACATTTGAATAGGATGATTTCGTATTTTGCTAGACTTCTACAACTCTGAATCTCTGTATCCCAAGAAATACTTGCTGTCTAAACATCCTCTGCCAAGACTAACGTGTTTTTTTGATGTTTTTGGTTTTGAGGGGGTGGGAGGTGGTAGTGATTAAAGTCTTCTGTGAACTTCCAGCATACTCCATGTGCAGAACACCCGTGTGGCACTAGGTGTGGCCAGCTGTGGAGCAGCCATGGGCTAAAGGGCATTCTCACCTAGAAGTCTACAGTAAAGCACGACCTCCCCACACCTATGCACGAGGGCTGCCCTCTACACACTCTGCTGCTAGAGGGGTCTTTCTATCATTCATTACACAGTGAGTAAGAGTGACAGTGCTTTGAATTCTGATTTCCCTTTCTGCTTAACCTACTAGAATCTGCATCAGTACAAGTTAGGCCTACCTACGCTGTCTAGTCAAAGCCTCTGCCTCATTCCCTGAGAAACCAGGAACTGCACACAGAACGAGGTGTTTGCCTGGCCTATACATGTATATATATGTACGTATGGCTGAGTTATTTATTCTGCCTTCTTCCAGCAGGTGTGAAGAGAGTGACAGATTCCACGAGGGTACGTGAAGAAGTGTGATCCTAACACAGGCTTATCCTTAGCTTAGCAGGGGATAGTTAGGAGCTGAGGGTGGAAGTCAGTATAGGGAGAGGACAGAAGCCACAAGTGCTAAAAGAAAGCACCTCTTAAGCTACAAATATCAAAGGAGTCATCAAAATACATAGCTAGACGAGACCTTAGAGAACATTTAGCTCAACTACTCCATAACAGAGATGAGAAAACTGACCCCTGGAGAGTTTAAGCGACCTGGGAAAATGTACACAGTTCATCAGCCATAGACTCAAGAGCGGAATGCACCCTCATGCCATCAGCCACTATATTTTCCCACTATATCAGGCAGCCTCCTCAAATGCCTCTGGGGGCTGAGGACAGGGTGTAGCCACTGCAGCTTTTTTTTCCCCCCCTCCCTCTTCAGTACTCCATGGCTAGTTGCTTTTTGCTCAAGAATAATACCTGGGGAAGCATGCTGCCTTCTTCATGTTTAACCCTAATCTAGAAGCATCATCCTTAGAATTTACTCCAAAGAAATCTGAATCGTTACTAAGAACTTTTCAAGCTCCATCATAACCCCACTCCTGACCTGTCTCCAAGGGTTTAAACAGGTCTCTGGACCTCTTACCTCTGAGTCCCCACCTCTAATTCAAAAGCAGGAATAAAGTCATGGTTGAAAACACTGACCAAATGCCCAGAAAAACAGAGCAGTCCTGAGGTAAAAGACTGCACGATGAGTGTTTCTAGCATTCTTTGAAAATCGCTTCTGATTGGGATGGGCCTTGGGCAGGGAAGGTGAAGGAGGAGAGAAGAAAAAGGAGACAGGAGACAGGAGGGTGGTGTAGGCAGAGGAAAGAGGTTGAGGAGAGGGTCCACGTTGGCAGTAATAAAGAACTCAATACACCATTGCTTTCAAACTACCTTCCAGGCAGATTAAGGTAGAAATAGAATTTCCCAGCACAGAAAAGGTACTTTGTGGAAATAAGAGATTTCACATCTATGACCAAACACCTGTTGTCCATCCTAGGGGGCATTATTTTTGACACTTGGCCTTGAATCACCCTCTTTAAAGCTTAGCCCTGACTTAAAAAAAAAAAAAAAAGCCTAATAGGTATTTTTATTAATATAAAGAATTTAATCACATAGCCATCTGTATCATCACCTACATACACTTAAAGCCCCCTCCCCAAGTTTCAAATCTTTGTACACATGAAAGTCTCAGATGAACGCTTACTGGGGAGTGGGGAGAGAATGGTATTAGAATTACTGAGATAATTAAATTAATGGAGTGATGATTCCTACGACATTTTCTTGTTTGCTTCAAAATATCAAAAAATGAACCATTAACAAACATCATATTTGGGTTTGTCACAGCATAAGAAATCGGTGAGCAAAATATTTTTGATGATTATTACAAAGATTTTTTTCTCCAAAACCTGCTAAGATAAAAAAGCAGTCATAAATTATCAATAGATTTCTGGACAGAAAAGGAATTTTAACACCTGAAAAATATACATTTCTATCTCAAATCATTGTTCAAATAAAACTGCCAGAAAAAAAAAGGGCACCCCAAAATAATTTATTTCCCAAGCTTAGAAAATCATGTCTTCCAACGAAATGCTGGGTTGATCATCCTTAAAATGTCAGTTTCTGTGAGATTTAATTCTTCCATGGGGATTAGAAGAGATAAACTGTAGAGATAAATTTTCAATTAACAATCAAGTCGTTCTGCTTTAATGAAATCTACTGTTTGCACAGCTATTTGTTCATCTGAGTTGGGATTCTCACCTTAGATTTTGGTGTCATGGAACCTATAAGGAGGAAAATATAGTAAAAAACAGCTGATAGGACACATGCTAATTTGCATTCCTGAATGAAACTGTGTCACTTCCTAGGAAGCATTCAAAGGTTTACAACTGCTAAGGTGCAAAAGAAAAAAAAAATTACACATTGCTATTATTTTAGGTTTCCACCTCTCATTTTAGGAATAAGAAAAAAAAATGTGTATGAATTAAGTTTCTTCCCGTTACCCTTCCCTCAACTTTCACGAGTTAAGTCACTTTTTTTCTTGAATCTCCCGATTCTACTTTCCTCGTCTCTTTCCTCAAAGTGCAAAAGCCGTCGTTAGTGCCCTGTTGAATTATTGTAGGAGGTAAAAGCAGAGAAAGGAGATGAGCTTGGCAGCGGCTGGCCAGGGCTACGGAGGGGCTGGGGCTAAAAGCAGCAGGAGATGATGACGGGCTGGGGTTTGGGGTCCACATGGGGGGACGGAGAGGTGGTCAGCGCTGGCGGGGCGAGCCCAGGGGAGGAGGAAGGCGGGCCGTGCAGCAGGAGGGAGACGCGGAGGGGAGGCTGGTGCCAGGGGCGGCAGGCGGGGCGAGCGGGCGCGCCGGGCCGGGCGGGAAGGAGCCGAGGTGGGCTGGTGGCTCTGCAGGGAACCGGACGCTCGCTCCCTCCTCCCCGCCCAACTCACCGAAGAGGCTGCTGCTAAACCCGTCCCACACGCAGCCCACGGTGTCCCAGACCCAGCCGTTCCTCAGGCAGGACACGAAGGTAAAGGTGACCCCGAAGAGGGACACGAGCAGGTCGCTGAGGCTGATGTTGACCAGGAACAGGTGAGTGGGCGTGCGGAGCCGCTGGAACTTGTAGTACAGGACGAGCACCAGCAGGTTGTTGCCGACACCCAGCAGCCCAATGGAGCCGACCAGCAGCGCCAGGCGCTCGTAGGTGCCCGAGCGGAAGACGGGCGCGGGGCTGAGCGTACCCGCCGGCCCCGCGCCGCCCGAGCCCCCGCCGCCCTCCCACAAGTCCTGGCCGCCGCTGCGGTTCCCGGAGTACATGGCCCGGCGCCGGCGCGCTCGGCGTCAGCAGGCGCTCAGCGTCCGGCGCAGCCCGCGGCGCGCTCAGCACTGGGTGGGGCTCGGCCTCCGCCGCCGGCTGTGCTCATTGCGCGCCGCGGGGCCCTGGCAGCCGCGCGCCGAGACCGCGAGGCGCCGTTCGGGACCGCCCCCTCCCCGCCCAGCCCGGCCCGGCCCGGCCCCCGCCCGCTCCCCGATCCCCACCGCCCTTTCCGCCGGCGCGTCCTGGTTGCCCCGCCCCTCCCCTCCCCTCGGGCGCGCCACCGCCGTCCTCGTCGCCCCGCCCATCCTGCGCGTCCCCTTCGCCCCGCCCCTTCCCGAGGGCGCGCCACCGCCGTCCTCGTCGCCCCGCCCATCCTGCGCGTCCCCTTCCCCCCGCCCCTCCCCTCGGGCGCGCCCCCGCCGTCCTCGTCGCCCCGCCCATCCTGCGCGTCCCCTTCGCCCCGCCCCTCCCCTCGAGCCCCCTCCCCCGAGGCCCAGCGCGCGCCTGCGGGTATGGACCGGCACGTGGGCGAGCCTGGAATATAGCAGAAGGGGCAAAAATCAACCGCAATGCCTTCTCACACCCCATCTTCCCTACCCACCCTCAAAGCCTCAAGTCCATTCGCACGGTCACTTCTTACTTACGTATTCGTTCATTTATAAATATTTATGACGCCTACCTCGTGCTCGGGAGAGGGTTGGATGACTAGGCTCCTCTCCTCCGGAAGCTGTAATAAACCTGCTAGCAGCCCATAGCGCCCACCCTCATCTCGTACGCTTAATGTAAAAAACAAACACACAAAAAAGCATTGAAAAGCTTGGGAGTGGGCGCCAGCCAAAACGCTCTACAAATAAGAAAACTGAGGAAGAAATAGGTAAATTGATAGGGAGGTGCCTGCCTGACTCCTTGAGAGCTGGAAGACTTGCTCAAGGACTTCTAAAAAAGTATATACTGCAATGGCGAGGGATGGGAAGCCAACCGCCCTCAGAGATTCAGGATAACCGAAGAAAGGAAGTGGCATAGAAGTGTGACTCCGAAGTTAAGCCACAAACTGGACCCCAAGACCTGCCAACGTTGTCCTTCCTGTACCGCTCAAATGTGATGGTTGACTGTCCCGTTAGCAGGCTAAGCCCTTAACTGGCAGTGAATGTCCGGCTGTGTCCCCTGAGCTACCAACCTACATTTACCTGTATAGAGAGGCAGGTGCTTTATTTAGAACAGCACACATTTTAAATTCCTCCTTTTCCCCAGCAGCGTTGAAAAATATAGTACAAGTGAAATATAGGTTGTGAACGTGATCACACTCTGCAGGGGCCACTTCTGCTTCGTGGCTGCACAGTCCCTAGCAAGGCCCCAGAGAAGAATGCGGAAGTGAGTCAGACCTGCAGGCTGTCCTGGGCACCGGTAACCAGCACAGTGTTGTGGAAGGGCAAAGTGATCGCCCTCCATGAGAGTATTTACTCCTCCTACCTCTGTTCAAAAGACCAGTAAAGACTGACTAGTCAATGAATTCCCATTCCAAATTCTACGAAGACAGAATCCAATCAGCTTGGGATGAGCTCTCCACCCTGGTACATTGAATAATAGCTCAGGGCACCCTACCCTCAAAATCTTGACTTCCTTTTAAGGCTTCTCATCTGTCATCTAGGAGACTAACTCACCTACCCTGTTAAAAATATTTACTTTTGTGTTTTTAGACAACCAGTGAAGAAGTCCAGTATGTTTAATGTTCACCTGTATTCCCAGCACAGTGCCTAGTCTATGGTAAGTTCTCAATAAATATTAGTCGAGTGAATGAATGGAGGACACACTATTGTTTCTGAAATATTCATTCATTCATTCATTGTTTGGTGCAGAGTCCCTGCCCTCATGACGCTCACTTCCGGTGGTGATGGGGAAGCGGACAATAATCAAATAAAAGCCAGACCACCACCTGTCGGAGAGGAATAATACCAGAGCATGAAGAAGAGTGAGAGGCTTTGGACAAATGTTTAAGAATTTTGATAATGAATTATTTTTGGCAATACTATGAAATGTTGAGGATCTTATGCTTGACAGAAACAAACAATGATATTATGGAATGATTTCTCTTGTTAATAATATAAGGTTCTATTCAGTTTCAGGATTGTCTAAAGATAGGCTAATGACAAAACATTACAACTTTAAAAGCAAGCGCAAATCCTGCCTGCATCTCACACTCTCAGAGTAAAAGTAAATGGATGTGACTAATTTAACCAACAAACTGGACTTGGTAGGGTGCAAGCAAAAAAGTAACTTTACTTGTTTTCCCTGGTGGCACAATGGTTAAGGACTCAGCTGCTCGGCTCTGCTAGAGAAAGACCTGGTGGTCTGTTCCCTTAAAGATTACAGCCTAGAAAACCCAATGGGGCAGTTCTACTCTGTCACGTGGGGTCGCTATGGGTAGGAATCGACTGCATGACATCTAACAACATCAACAATAACAAAGCTTTTCTGGTCACTTTCCGTGGATATAAAGTCCGGACCACTGAAACTTTAAAAATTCATCTAAAATTCATCCAACTCCCCAAACTAGAGAACTAGAACCCAGGCCTGGAGACCTTCTGTGGGGGGAGGGCAGTCAGAAACCAGGAGACAACAAGGTTAACTTCTCTCATTTCCTTGATGCAGCTCTGGGCCCCTTCAGGATTTCCAGGAAAAAGCTTCCTTGATTGATAAAATTGTCAGCTGGTGGTGGTACTCTCTGTATCAAATTTTAAATGCTAGGTTTTTGCTTCTAGGGTAATTTGTAGGTTCTCCAGAGAACCCGAGGTCACCAGGGCTCTTTCTCCCACATTTCCCTTGACCTGGGCAATGCCTTAATTGACTGGCTGCTTAGGCTTCCCCCTCAGTCCACTGGTTAGAGTCCCTATAGGGTCGCTATGAGTTGGAATCAACTCGACGGCAATGGCTTTGGTTTTTGGGTTTAGACCCTATAGGCATTCTTCTCCAATGGGATGTTACCCAAGATGACCCACTCTGGCTCCTCTACTCAGGGTCTATCATCTGGCCTTCTGGAAATATCCATGCATCTTTGCCCCATCAAATTCAGGAAGCGCTCTGCCGTGGGAAAGTGGGCCAGCTCCAGTCTGCTCCCTTCAGTCCCCGTTGGGTGGAAAGAAACAGAGAAAGGTTAAGGCACCTCAACTACTCTGACAATTATCTCTGAAGTGCTTACTAAGGTTTCCAGCGCCCCAGCATAGCCTCCCTTATGGATTGTCTAGCACTTTCCTTTAGAAGTGGGAATTCTTCAAACCTACTGTAATGTGGGACCTCTCCAAGGCAGAAAGAGGTCCTTTTTAATATCCTCCTACATGAAAGCGTTAAGCACTTTAGCTACACTGCACCCAAGAGCAAGTTTCAGGCAGGACCAGGCAACATTTGGTTCTGTTGTAAGTTACCATGAGTCAGAGCCAAATGGATGGCAACTTCAACAACATTAAGCATTAAACCATCACAATCTCTATATGCCAAGAAATCCCCTTGCAAAGTATGGGGAGGGGGCAGGACGGAGAAAAGGTTTCATCTGCCATTTTTGCTTGGGATAACTGAGAACTCCAAGCCTTTTACTTGTCATGTATGGGTCAACTGAGACGTAACTTCAGTCCTCACTAAATCAAATGATCGCCTTCCCAGGGCTCAGAACATGTTCTTCCTTGCCCCTCTAATCTTGGTTCCTGATGAGAAACAAAGAGCCCTTACAGCATCTACACCTTTTTCTGCCTTAGGAAATGTAATTTCGTAAATGTAATAGAAAACTTTTTAAGAGGGCCTGGCATGCCTTCAGATTCTGAATGTTGACTCTCCTTGTGCACACAGATCCTCAGATATAAAAGATGTAGGAGTCTGGTTAATGTATAAACTGTGTACCTGTCCACAGTGCCCCCCCAAAAAACATACATTTGGCCTGGCTACAACCGATGACTGCCCTGACAGGGAACACAACAGAGAACCCCTGAGGGAGCAGGAGAACAGTGGGATGCAGACCTCAGATTCTTGTAAAAAGACCAGACTTAATGGTCTGACTGAGATTAGAAGGACCCCAGATGTCATGGGCCCCAGACCTTCTGTTATCCCAAGACAGGAACCATTCCCAAAGCCAACTATTCAGACAGGGACAGGACTGGACTATGGGATAGAAAACGATACTGGTGAGGAGTGAGCTTCTTGGATCAAGTAGACGCATGAGACTATGTGGGCAGCTCCTGTCTGGATGGGAGATGAGTGGGCAGAGGGGATCAGAAGCTGGCTGAATGGACATGAAAATAGAGAGTAGAAAGGGGTGTGCTGTCTTATTAGGGGGAGAGCAACTAGGACTATATATCAAGGTGTATGTAAATTTTTCTATGAGAGACTGACTTGATTTGTAAACTTTCACTTAAAGCAAAATTAAAACATAAACACACACACACATTTGTCTTCCAAATTAAATTTCATGTGTAACCCTGCTCTAAAAAAAGCAAAATTTGAGTGACCAAGGAGTTAAGGAAGAGTAAACATTCAATTCCTGAAAGAACTGGGTAGTTTGGTTATGATCAACTTAAAATATACTATATAAATAGATCTATGCCACACCAATAAGTGAAATTTGGTACAATTGAGACAACAGGAACATCTACAAGCTTCCTGAGAGTGAAAAGGAAAAAGTGGATTATATACAAAGCATCAGGGATCAGAGTAGCTTCAGCAACAAATGCTGATCAGAATAGACTCCTTAACGGCAACACTAGAAGCAAAAAGACAGTGGCACAATCACTTCAAAATATTGCCAGAAAATAATTTCCAACCTAGAATTCTATACCCACCTGTCTTAGTTAGCTAGTGCTGTTATAACAGAAATATCACAAATGGGTGGCTTTAACAAACAAAAATTTATTTTCTCATAGTTTATGAGGCTAAAAGTCCATATTCAGGACGCCGGCTCTAAGGGAAGGGTTTTTCACTCTGTCGGTTCTAGAGGAAGGTCCTTGTCTCTTTAAGCTTCTGCTCCTGGACAATCTTTGTGTGGGCATCTCTCTTCCCCATCCCTGCTTCTTTTGCTTGCTTGTTTAATCTCTTTAACATATCGAACGAAAGAGATTGATTTAAGACATGCCCTACGCTAATTCTGACTCATTAGTATAACAAAGACAACCCTTTCTCCCAAATGGGATTATAACCACAGACACATATGGAGGGGGGCATAATTCAGTCCATAACACCACCCAAACGTTGACCAAATGTGAGAGAAGATGAAAAATATTTTCAGACATGCCAAATGTGAAAAGTTTATCTTCCATGCACTATTTCTGGATTTAAGCCACCAAAGAGGGAATAAACCATGGAAAAGAAGAAAGATATAGGAGAAAGGATAAGAAATTTCTAAAATGATGGTGAAGGGAGATTGCAGTATGACAGTTATACCTCTGAGGTATAAGGCACCAGTTTAGACTGCTGTAATGTGACTCAAGAGACAGACATGTGAAGGAGTGTCATTACCAAGGAGGCCTCTGCTCTTGTTTTATCCTTTTATCTTGAAAATGCCTGGCTGATCCTGGCCCAGGTCCTTAGCAGGATCTGGTTGGCCAACGCCATGCACTGTTGAAGCTTCTGTCCTCTCTTTGGCCTGCTGCTTACATCAGCTGAGAATACTCATTTCACTGTAGAGGAATTCGTCTTCCACTCATCCTGAGGACTGAAGGCTCCTCATGGTGAACTCAGAAGTAAAAAATACAGAGTGATCTATTGCCCCAACAGAATTTCTGCCAGATGGCCTGTACCTGGCCCGCACTACAGACCTGCCAATGACCCAACCATGGGTGTCGAGGTCTTACCTGCTGACCTCTATATATGGGTGCTTCTAAATGGTCAGGGAAGCTGAAGCCAAACTATGGCTCAGTGAAACCATTCCATCTATGTTTTTCTGTAGCCTTTCTCTAACAGTGGCAATATTATTTCTTTCTTTATACAGCTAAGCTTGTATTTGCTTCTAAATGTTTATATTAATCACCTTTCACAGTCATTTGTATGTCAAAAGTAATAAAATAAAATATTTGATTGAGAAAAACATGCAAATTTTAAAAAGAAAAAAGTACACTTACAAAGGATATTAGAAACACGGGGATAGGTTTTTGAAATAAAACAAAAAACCCATTGCCATCAAGTCGATTCCAACTCATAGTAACCCTACAGGACAGAATAGAAGTGCCCCATAGGGTTTCCAATGAGCGTTTGGTGGATTCAAACTGCCGACATTTTTGATTAGCAGCCAAGTTCTTAACCACTATGCAACATTAAAATTTAAATAATATGCACAGTTCTGTTGAAGCTGTGTGAAATATCAAAATATGCAGCCTGGGCATGGAAAGCAATATTCTTTAAAAAAAAAAAAAAAAAAAGTTTTGTGAGTGTGGTGGAAATGGGTGATTCGTTTAATGTCCTTCAATTTTGTGATTGTATCATTTTTGCAATTGAGAAAATACAAGTGCAAATGTATCCTGTATCTCTATAAATGGCCATAATAGCTCTGAATTGCTCCATTGCCCTAACATACATGTATACTACTGTTTCCACATCCGCTCCTCCCACTCTCTCTTAACCCACCATTTTACTGGGACAGCTCTTATCAAGGTTACCAATAATCCACACTCCAGTGGTTAATTTTCAGTCCTCATCTTAAGTGATCTATCAGCAGGATTTGGCAGAGTGACTACTCCTTCCTATTTTAAGGTTTTTCCGTAAACATTTCAGCATGTATTTCCTAAAATATAACACAATAGAGCCACAATACTGCAATACCATTATCACAGCTAAAATAATTAATAATACTTTTTAAAATATCATCAAATATCTAGTAGGCATTCCAATTTCCACTTGTCTCATAAATGTCACAATTATGTCCATTTTTTGGTTGTTGAATCAGTATCTAAATAAGGTCCACACATTTTGATTGGTTGGTATGTCTTTAAATTCTCTTTTAATCTATGGGTTCCACCTCCATCTTTTTTTCTTCTTTGTAATTTCTTTATTAAATAAACTGGATTGTTCCTTCAATGGGTCTTTCCTTATTGAAACACATTCTTGGCTTCTGAGTTACTCCTTCTGAGATACCATGAGGTTCTCCTATTGTATGGGCCACTCCTACTTAGTCTCCCTCAGCTGTTCTCCTGATCTCTCTGACCTCTGAAACCACACTGCTTAGGGTTCAGTTCCTCAGCCTTCTGCCTTTTTTATGTACATTGATCCTTGAGTGATCTCATCCAGCCTAATGGCTTTAAATACCACCTAAATGCTGATGACTCCCAAGCGCTTCCCTGAACCCTAGACTCTTATATCTGTCTATCAATACCCGCAACTGTTTATTTAATAGACATCACAAATTAACATATCCCAAACTGAGCTCTTAATTCTGCCCCCAAAATATGCTCCTCCCATGGACTTCCTCCTCCAATAAAGTAAATGACAACTCTATCCTTCCAGTTTCTTGGGGCGAAATCCCAGGAGAACTGACCCCTCTCCAACTCTCACACTACACATCTAATTCGGTAGCAAATCCCGTCATGTCATAAAATCTGACCACTTCTCACTACCTCCACCACTAGTTGCCTAATCTAAACCACTTTCACCTCTTACTTGGATTATTAAAATTGCCACCTAAGTGGTTTCCCTGCTTCTAGCCTTTCTCCCTTTCAGTTTATTCTCCAGAAAGCAATCCTTTTCAAAAACAAGTCAAATCATGTCACTGTTATGCTCAAAAACTTCCCATCTCACACAGAGTAAAAGCCAAAGTGGTTACAACAGCCTATTAAGTCCTGCCTGATCTGGCCACCATGCCCTGCCTCTCTGACCTCATCTCCCTCCCTCCCCGACCTGCGGTCACCCCAGTCGTGCTGGCCTCTTTGCTGTTTCTCAAATATGTCAAGCACACTTGCATCTCAGGACTGTACACCTGCTATTCCTTGGAATACTCTTCTACCATTTATCCACATGGCTTGCTACCTCACTTCCTTCAGATTTCTTTTATTCTTTTTCTTCATAACACACCTTCTGACATTATTTGCTTGTTAATTTGATTGTCTGTCTTCCCCCATTAGATTGTAAGCCCAAGAAGCTATTTGTTCACAGCTCTCTCCTCAGTGCCTAAAAAAGTACCTAGCATAAAGTAGATGCTCATTAAATATTGCCTAAGTGAGTGGATGGGTGGGTGGGTGAATAGATGAATGCCTGCATTAAAATTGTGGAAAAGATTGTCCTTCAGATTATGTTACTACTCATTACTTTTTTCTTTAACTCCCCCTTCCCAATCCCCTCATCCCCTGGTAATCATTAATCTCCTTTTGTCTTGATGGATTTACCTATTCTACATATTTCATATAAATGGGATCATACAATATTTGTCCTTTTGTGTCTGACTTATTTCACTTAGCATGATGTTTTCAAGGCTCATCCATGTGGCAGTGCATGTCAGAACTTCATTTTTCTTTATAGCTGAATAATATTCCATTGTATGTATACACTGTATTTTGTTTATCCATTCATCTGTTGATGGGCACTTGGGTCATGTCCACCTTTTGGCTATTGTGAATAATGCTGCAGCGAACATTGGCTTATATGTCTGTTTGAGTTACTACTTTCAATTCTTCTGAGTATATAGCTAGGAGAGGAATTTCTGAATTATATGGTATTTCAGTTTAACTTCTTTTAGGATCCACCAAACTGTTTCCCACAGGAGCTGTACCATTTTACATTCCCACTAGCAATGTACCAGTATTCTGATTTTTCCATATCCTCTCCAACACTTGTTATTTTTCATTTTTCTGCTAATGTCCAAGCTTGTGGGTATGAAGTGTTATCTTGTTGCAGTTTTGATCTGCATTTCCCTAATATCTAATAATGTTGGGCATCTTTTCAGGTGTTCATTGGTAATTTGTATATTTTCTTTGGAGAAGTGTCTAAGTCCTTTGCCCATCTTTTAATTGGGTTGTTAGTCTTTTTGATGTTGAGTTTTATGAGTTCTTTATCTATCCTGAATATTAAACTCTTATCTGATATATAGCTTCCAAGTATTTTCTCCCATTCCCTAGGTTGTGTTTTCACTCTATTGGTAATGTTGCTTGATGCACAAAAATTTTTAATTTTGATGTAATTTGGTTTATCTACTTTCTTTCTCTTGTTGTTTGTGCTTTTGGTGTCATATCTAAAAATCTGTTGCCTAAAAGAAGGTCCCAAAGGATACTACTATGTTTTAAGAGTTTTACGGCCTTAACTCTTATGTTTAGGTCATTGATCCATTTTAAGTTAATTTTCATATATGGAAATGTGGAAATTCAGTTGTCCAAGCACCATTTATTGAAAAGACTATTCTTTCCCCATTGAATATCCACTGGCACCCTTATAAAAATCAATTGGCCATAGATATATGGGTTTATTTCTGGATTCTTAATTCTGTTCCATTGGTCTATATATTGACCTTTATGTCAGTACCACACTGCCTATATTACTGTAGCTTTGTAGTACATTTTGAAATTGGAAAGTGCGAGTCCACTACTCAGTAGTTTGAAAACTTCAAAGGGAAAAAGGGAATAAATAGAATAAGGAGATTTTTCTTTATATAAAATCTTATTTTGCTCTCCTAATAGGCAGTAGCCAGAACTAGACACCAAGGAGACAGTACTGGAGCTGGTGGTGCCCGGCGATGCTACCTGTTTCATCTCTGAATTCAAGGTCTTGCAAGGCGTTTTTAAAGATGAACTACCTGGGGGTGGGAACTTTATTAACCGACCCAAAGCACAGGAAGTTAACTAATTGTTGATAAAACATTAGACAACCTCTCCTTCCCATAAAAAATTGAAGCTCGGAAAACTTGAGTCAATAGCAATTGGTCTAAATCGAATTGGAGATTGGAATTAGGGAAGAAGAGATATGCAGAAAGGCCGCTACACATTCAACTAATGATACCTTGAAAAATCCTCCTCACGATTAGAAACTAACTATGCCTTCTCCATTCCTGGTTCTCTCTTATTTTAATTGAAGGACAACGTATAAAGGAAGGGGAGACATTTCTATTCTCTGTGACCTCTCAGAATGTTTTCATTGTGGTAGAAACTACAGGGGCTAAAACACATTTTTACCTTTAGAAGTTCAAATGTCCATATCTAGTATGGCCGCAAGAATGAGTGTGAACTCTACCCTCCACAGCACCTTGAAGAAGGTAAAAAGGTTTGAGGTAAGAGGGGATGTAGGAAAGAGAAAATGATGCCCAGCTTCCTTACTTCTCAGGCAATGTGTAGTCAAACACACACAACCTGTGGGAAAATGAATCCCAGTCCTCTCTTTATGAAGGAAGTGGGGTGTTACAGAGACATTATGATGCGATGAGGACCATAGGAAGGACATGGTAACATTATGAAGTCAGAATTTTTACTGCAGTGTTTGCCTATACGAATTGCTTTAGACTCAAATCAGCTTTCCTCCCTGCTAGCAGCCTAGGGACAAATCTTACTCCTACCAGTAGGATGGTATTTTACGATCAAAGGAATGAGACTTAGGGCAAAAATGGAGACAGCAGGAAGGCAGTATAACAATTGGAAGGCTTTCTAAGTTGGCAATTTTGCACTATTATTTCTGTACAGAAATAAAGTATTTCCTATGTCCTTATGAATACCAACGAGGAAAAGCGAGAATTCAGCGTTGCCCTTCAGATGAACAATTTCAGAACAGCTCTGTTGGGGTTTGAAAGATTGGTTGAACGTACAGCAGCCCAGAAAAGAGATGAAAGATTAGGCTTATTTACCCAAAAAGAAGGTAAGATCAATGATTACAGAGCAGTCTCAGTGGGTCTATTGATTAGAACAGGTAAGTGTTTTAAGCCATCAGAGAGAAGCAGCATAGCTTAATATCAAAGACACTGAATGGGGAGCCTGAAGACCTGAATTCTAGTTCTGACTCTGTCTCTAAATAGCTAAGCAGTCTTGGGGAAGCTTTTTCATTTCTCTGAACATTAGTAATCGTAATTGTAAAATAAGGGGGTTGGATTAAATGACACCTAAATGTTTCTCTGAAGGTTCTACCATTTTGATGGTTAGCAGTCTGACCTGGAACTTTCTCCATAATGCATGGTGATCATTAGCAAGCCATGTTATGGTACTTCTCCAAAGTACCTTACCTTGGGGTATCATGAAACCAAAAGGCTTTCCTAATAAAAGTTTTTGTTTAAACTTCCTTACCTCACTACAATTCCATTGTCTGGACCCCCTCCCCCCCCCCCCCCATTTCTCAGCTGGAATGATTCTGAGCATGCCAAGGTAAGAGGAATGTGGTGGACAGTGGTCTGCCAGGAGTATTAGCAGAGACCCCAAAGAAGAACTGAAAGTACACCACCATGGTCAGGGCTCAAGGGGAATTGCGTAGTGTGCAGCTTTGGGGCATTCAGGATAGCAGTGAAGAGCAAGGCATAATGGCAGAGGAAAAGATGAACAGAGCAAATCCCAATGTTGCAATAAAAGGAGTAGGGCCCATAATAACTGCTAAAGGGACGGCATGATCAGCCTTTTAATGTGCTAAGGTATATACTCATATATGATTGAAAATGTTGAATTTCCGTGTTCAAACCCACTCTAGTATTAGTGAACAATGTTTCATAATTTGTATAATTTAATTTCACTGTCATGACAATTCTAAACGACAATTATGGCTATTATCTCATTTTAGTTGTGAAAAAAAATTGGAGGCACAGATAAGTCATCTGCCCAAGTCATTCAACATCTAAGAGCTAGAGCTAAGACTCTTTAGATATGATCTTTAGTTGATTGTGACCTTGGCTGGGCTTTCTAAACTACTCGACAAAACTTTCACTTGTCTCTAATCATTTCCTTTAGTTATCTCTTGTGTTAGTTCTCCCAACCCTTACCACTTTTCCAGATCCTCTGTTCATCCTCTGCTTCCCCCAGCAAAGCTTCCAACATCACAGATTCCTTTCAAATGATCTCCCCTCCACTTCCGAATTACCTAAAGCAGCACCTCTCCGTTCTCTCTTCTCTTGCCTTCAAGGCTATCACATTGCTTCAACAGCTTCAAAATCTCCTATTCTACTGATTTTGTCCTCTCAATCTAAAAGTATACTCAAACGTCCTGACCTTGACTTTTGCCTCCCATTAAACTACCAGTGTATGTCTGTCTCCCCTTTGTTTCCCCGCTAAATATCTCAATAGAGTGTTCCCCACAGCATCACCACTTAATTTTCAACATACTCAAGCCTGACTTCCCTTATCACTTTGCTGAAAACGCCCTTACCAAGGTATTTGATAACCTAAGATGGTTACCAAAGCCAATAAATTGTTTTCATTTTCCAGCCTAGTTGTCCACTTCATTGCATTAATACTGTTAGCTGCCTCCACTTTAAGAAACTTTCTCCTGTCATGGCTTCTATCATCAAAAAACCATCACCGTTGAGTTGATTCTGACTCACAGTGACCCTATAGGACAGAGTACAACTGCCCCACAGGGTTCCCAAGGCTGTAAATCTTTACAGAAGCACACTGCCACATCATTTTCCCATGGAGCAGCTGGTGGTTCAAACTGCCGACCTTTCAGTTAGCAGCTGGACATTTAACCACTGCACCACCCGGGTTCCATCTTCCATCATACCACTGTCTTATTTTTCCCCTTTCTCATTCTTTCTTTGCCCCTTTTGATGGCTTCTTGAGCTTTGCCTATTGTGTTCTCTCTCAGTCTTATAGCATAAACTGTCTACCTTGTCTCCTAAGTCAGGTATCTTGGTATAAATTTTGACTATTTTGTGGTATCTTTCTCTTAGAATATTCAACAGCTTCTTAATGTAATAGCCTTCTCCCCAAGAATTATCTCTTCTTTTAAAGACTCTCCATACTCGTGCTGAGGATTTTTCCTTTTAAGAAAAAGTGTAATCATGCCACATTCCTACTTATTAGCTCCTCTCTAAAAACCTCGTGTGTTAGGTGGTATCTAGGGCCATTCACAGTCATGTCTTAACCTACCTTTCCAGGCTCAGCTCCTGTACGTCTCTTCATGTACCTTCTCCCTTACATGAACTTTTCAGTCTTTCCAAACATGTCATACTTTCGAGGACTCTGATATTGCATGTTCTATTCCCCCAACATGGAGCACCTTTTCTCCTCTTTTTGTGCTTCTTTACTCCTGCTCATCCTTTAAGACCCAAATCAAATGTCACCTCTTTGAAAAACTTCCAAACTTCTCCCAAGCAAAGCCATCATGATCACCATTAAGGCACTCATGTTTCTGTACTAAGCCTACACCTCCCACAATTGAACTGTGAGTGCTCTGAAAACTTCGTAACCCTAGGACCAACATGGAGTTTGGTGACCCCAAGGTACTCCTTTAATGTATGCTAAACAAACAAGTTAACTTTGTTTTCATTTAAAAGCAAGCAATCATCAAGTCAGGAGGCCCTGGGCGGTGCAAGAGTTAAATATGTTTGGGTATCAACTGAAAGGTTGGAGGTTTGAGTTCACCTAGACATGTCAGCTGCTAACCAAAAGGTCAGCAGTTCGAATCCACCAACTGCTCCTTGGAAGCCCTGTGGGGGCTATTGTATTCTGCCCTGTAGGGTGGCTATGAGTTGGAATTGACTTGATGGCAGTGGGTTTGGTTTTTTGTTTTAGAGCTGTCTTATAGGAAAGGCCTAGCGAGCTACTTCTGAAAAATCAGTCATTCAAAACTCTGTGGAGCATAGTTCTACTCTGACACACGTGGGGTCGCCCTGAGTCAGAATCGACTTGACAGCAACTAGTTTTAATTAAGTCATATTGAAATTTCCTTCCTCTGTAGTTTTTAAGATTTGATAAACACTAAATACTGCTTAAATACTGCTAGACTAGTTACCTTCTATGACAGAGACACTGGCGTCACTACAGTTGGTGTCACCCAGTGTGGTAGCTCGGGAGTACCCCCGGCCCCTGCCCCGGCCCTGCTCCCTGCTCCCCCGTCCCCTGAGGCTCCCTGCAACTCCTCCTCTCTCCCATTAGCCAAGGTGGAATCCCTCCTCTCTGCCTAGTGGTGGGTGCTGGTGATGGGCAGGGGAGTAGGGGTGGTGAGGAGTTACCATACTGGGTGACAGGTGACACCAACCCTAGTGACACCACTGCCTTGGTGGCTCTTCCCCTGGTGTCACTTGCCTGCCCGCCACCACTGCTACCACTGCCAGAGACCCTAGGGTCATTTTGGTGTCACCTCCTCTGGCAGTGTCCACACCCCTGTACCCCCCCCCCCCCATGACACCACTGGACAGAGAGACTGATCTGAAAGACTGAGGAGAAGGGAGGAATATAATCTTAACTTCCATGAAGCTGCTAATGCTGTCTGGTATAAATTCATATTTATTAATAACTACTGAAAAAATAGGGTCTGGCTCTCATTATAGGCAAGAAGCTAAGAAGTAGAGAGAATGTTTTTAATGGAACAGTGTTTACCTCAAAAATGATAACAAGTAGCCTGCAGGAATTATCCAAGCCATATTGCTCTTAAATCATCTCATCAATCAAATCATCCCAGGAGAGTAAACTTTCATCATCCTCATCCTAAGGAGTTTACAATGGGAAACGTATACTAGGTTGGAATGGATTTTAAACTGCTGAGTAACTATTTGAGTATCTCATAGGAATTTTGAACTTAACATGACCAAAATGAAGTGCTTTATTTTCCCCAGCAATCACTATTGCCCAGTTATCCCTATTTTGGTAAATAGGACCAACATCCACGGAATTGTGAAACCAGCAACCTGCTCATCATTCTAGAATAAGGTTTCTCAACCTTAGCACTATTGACATTTGTGGCTGAATAATTGTTTGTTGGGTGGGGGATGTGTTGAGGGAGTGTCCTATGCATTGCAGGAGTTTAGCAGTATCCATGGCCTCTACCCATTGGTAGCCAAGAGCACACCCCTCCCCTAGTTGTGAAAATCACAAATGTCTCCAGTTGCCACTGGGCAGTAGAATGTCCCCTGGAGGGAACCCCTGTTTAGATCCCTACCTTTCCGTCCATCACCACTTCTGCACCAGCAATTTCCACTCCATTAGCAAGTCCTTACAATTGTACTTCCAACCATCTCTCAACATCTCCAGGGTTCCCTCTAGGATTTATCATTTATCACCATTGAGAGACACTTTATAGAGTCAAAGGGTGTGTTATGAACACTTGGAGAAAGCAGGCATAAATGAGGTTTTCCCTGGCAGCCCAGGGTGCACGATCACCCTTGGCATCTCTCTGGCCCAAGCCTCCATCACTTCAAACCTGGACACTTTAATAGCTCCTCACTGGTTTTATAGCTTTTACTATGGCCTCCTCACAGTGTGCTTTTCAAAAAATTTAAGTTAGATCCTGTCATTTTCCTGCTTAAAACTCTCTAATGATGTTTACCATCATGCCAAGAAAGAAATGAAAAGCTTTGACTCCAGCGAGGCCTTCCTCCTCTGGTCTCCCCGTCACAGCACTTGCCAGCCTTCACTAAGCTCCATGCTTGCCGATCTTCTGGGCATGTCACATTCTCTTCAGCCTCAGGGTCTATGTGTTTGTCAGCCTCTGCCTGAAATGCTCTTGTGAACTTTTACACGTGACTGACTCCTTTTTCTTCTCAGGTGTCAGCTTCATTTTACCCACCTCCTCAGAGAGGCCTTCCCTGAGCCCACCTTCCCTCCCCACTACAACATAATTCTATCACAGCTGCCTATGTGTTTCCTTCCAAAAACTCGTCTCAATCTGGAATTACTTATTACTGAGATATGACGTAACATACAGTAAAGCCTGTAAAGTGCACCAATCTTAAGTACTATTGTTGTTAGTTCCTTTGGGTCAATTTTTGACTCATAGCGACCCCATGTAACAAAGTAGAACTGTCCCATAGAGTTTTCTAGGCTGTATCCTTTACGGGAGGTCTTTCTCCCAAGGAACCGCTGGATGGGTTCAAACCACCGACCTTTCAGTTAGCAGCCAAGCACTTAACAATTGCACCACCAGGGCTCTTTAGTCTTAAGTATGTTGTTGTTAGGTGCCGTCAGGTTGGCTCTGACTCATAGTCACACCGTGTGACAGAGCAGAACTGCCCCATAGGGTTTTCATGGCTATAATCTTTACAGAAGCAGATCGCCAGATCTTTCTCCTGAAGAGCCACTGGGTGGGCTTGAACTGCCAACCTTCCATCTCGTTAAGTTTTTGACATTTGGTAAACATCCCTGTGAACACCAAGTAAAAACCAAAAAAACCCAAACCCGTTGCCATCAAGTCAATTCCAACTCATAGCGACCGTATACTAAATCAAGAAAAAGGACATTTCTAGCACCCCAGAACGTACCCTCATGCCCTTCTGAAGCTATACTGCTCCTCATCTTATACACAGACTAATCTAATGTCTACTTCTATTAGTTACCTGTCACAATCTGTAAATTTTTTAAAAAATTTGTTACAGTAAATATATGTGACAAAAGGAGCCCTCGTGACACAGTGGTTAAAACACTGAGCTGCTAATTGAAAGGTTGTAGTTCAAACTCACCAGATGCTCCAAGGGAGAAAGATGTGGCAGTCTGCTCTGTAAAGATTTATAGCCTTGGAAACCCTGTGGGGCAGTTCCACTCTGTCCTGTAGTGTCACTATGAGTCAGAATCGACTCAACGGCAGTGGGTTTGTATATATAACAAAATATTTGCCATTTCAATGATTTTTACATGTATAATGCAGTTACATTAACAGACATTCACCATGTTGTGTTCGCCATCACCACTGTTTCTAAAATTCTTCATTAACCTTAACAGAGACTTAGTGACAATCTATAAATATTTTCTTTGTTTATTTACTTAATTTTCTGTTTCTTCCACCAGAATATAAGCTCCCTGAGGGCAGGGAGCTTGCCTGTCTAGTTTTTCATTCTAAGTTCAGGGTCTAGCTTAGTTCTGACACATAGTAGATGCTCAATACATTTTTGTTAAATAAATGAAAGAAAACGATCTTGTTTATACAGTCTGAGGAATCCTTTCTCTAATTCCTTCTTGTACTCAACTCAATTGTTATAACCCAGTGAATCACCAAATTTGGCAAAATCAAGACTTAAGCAATGGTGTGTGTGTTTACAGTGTCAAACAGCCAATCAAGAATTGTTTTTTGTGTTCTTCTGCCTTCCACCCAAGATGAGCTCTAGTGAAGACTCTTGATTGGTGAATTTTCACAATAGGAACGAAGTAATTCATTAGCCTATCTTCGTATTCCTGAACAAGACTCCTAAAATAATTGAAACAAAAGCTATAGAGAGGTACTAAGCTCCAAAGTAAAATATTTTCTTCTCACTTAGTAATATTTCAGCCGAGGGCCTAATTATCGTTTCCAAAGAAAAAGTCCTGAAAATGCTGATGAATCTGGTTTTTATAAGTTGAAATAAGAAGGAAAAAAAAGTTAAGAAATAGAAAAAGCAGCTGAAAGATGCCATGAAGTCCTTGCCGCTTGATGACAATGTGCTTGTACTTTGTTATAACGCAGATGCAGTTGATTATGACAAGTTTTATGAGGCAGTACAGGAACTTTTTGGTCCAGAAGTGAAGAATCAAGATGTGAAATGCTTTTACAGAAAACTCTGCAACAACCCTGATGCACCTATGGACTGGTGTGAGGTAGGCACTTTTGATGTTTATAGTATTACTTATCTTTATTCAAAATAAATGATTAAATCTAAGTGTTACTTTTATAGAGTTTAAACCCACAATGTGTATGTAGCATGTATGAATGCCTACACCCATTAAGCCACGGATTGAAAGTAGGTAAAGCAGGTAGATGCTTAACTGTATTATTAATGTTGTGTTGTTGTTGCTGCTAGGTGCCATTGAGTTGCTTCCAACTCCTAGTGACCCTATGTACAACAAAACGAAACACTGCCTTGTCCTGCACCATTCTCACAATCGTTATGCTTGAGCCCGTCATTGCAGCCACTGTGTCAATCCATCTCATTGAGGGTCTTCCTCTTGTTTTGTTGACCATATTCCTAATGAGTAACTCTCAAATACTTTTAGACCAATTGAAGGATTATACATGCCATTAACAACAAATAAGATAAATGACCTTAATTACATTCTAATGTAATTTAGTGTTATCATACATAAATTTTCATGGTATGCAAAGTCTTAGTATAAGAGGAGGAAGAAGCTACTGTTGACCACCTCTTGCATTTCTGATCAGCACAGTACTGGCTCCTTAGGTAACATTCTGGTGCTCTTGAGAGAATACACATGGGCACACTTGATCACTAAGTGACCTATGGACTGTGGCAAAAGGAGGGAAGAAAGCCTCTGATCCTTGCTTAAATTTGCCGAAGACAGCACTCTATAGGTTTGTTTCTTTGTTTATAAACCAGATTCTTCCTAACCTAAAAGAATTTGTGGTGTCTTGCAAATTTAAAAATTATACACACCCAGAGTAATTAAAATGATTAAAAAAAAAAAAAAAACTCAGTGGATCTCTTTCAAAAATCAGCAGGTAGAGTAGACAAAAAAATAAGCAAGGATTTGACTAGTACTATTAATAAGCTGATATCCATTACCCATTGCCATTGACTCAGTTCCAACTCATAGTGACCCTATAGGACATAGTAGAACTGTCCCATAGGGTTTCTAAGGAGCAGCCGGTAAATTTGAACTGCCGACCTTTTCGCTAGCAGCAGAGCTCTTTACCAACTACACCACCAGGGCCCCAACAAGCTTGTCGTTATTGTTGTTAGGTGCCGTCGAGTTGGTTCTGACTCATAGCGACCCTATGCACAAAAGAACGAAACACTGCCCCATCCTGAGCCATCCTTACAATCGTTGTTATGCTTGAGCTCATTGTTGCAGCCACTGTGTCAATCCACCTCCTTGGGGGTCTTCCTCTTTTCTGCTGACTCTGTACTCTGCCAAGCATGATGTCCTTCTCCAGGGACTGATCCCTCCTGACAACATGTCTGAAGTATGCAAGACGCAGTCTCTCCATCCTTGCTCCTACGGAGCATTCTGCTTGTACTTCTTCTAAGACAGATTTGTTCGTTCTTTTGGCAGTCCATGGTATATTCAATATTCTTCGCCAACACCACAATTCAAAGGCGTCAATTCTTCTTCGGTCTTCCTTATTCATTGTCCAGCTTTCACATGCATATTGATGCGATTCAAAACACCATGGCTTGGGTCAGGCGCGCCTTAGTCTTCAAGGTGACATCTTTGCTCTTCAACACTTTGAAGAGGTCCTTTGCAGCAGATTTTGATTTCTTGGCTGCTGCTTCCATGGCTGTTGATTGTGGATCCAAGTAAAATGAAATCCTTGACAACTTCAGTCTTTTCTCCATTTATCATGATGTTGCTCATTGGTCCAGTTCTGAGGATTTTTGTTTTCTTTATGTTGAGGTGCAATCCATACTGAAGGCTGTGGTCTTTGACCTTCATCAGCAAGTGCTTTAAGTCCCCTTCACTTTCAGCAGGCAAGGTTGTGTCATCTGCATAACGCAGGTTGTTAATAAGTCTTCCTCCAATCCTGATGCCCCATTCTTCTTCATATAGTCTAGCTTCTCGTATTATATCTTGTAGATAGATATAAACAGAACTTTGAATCCAAGCCATAAGGAAAATGCATCTCTCTCAAATATATATGGGGCCATCACAAAGTTGACCAACCATGTTTTAGGCTGAAAAGAAAATTTGAATAAATTCCAATATAAAATTAGAAACTTCTTTTAAAAGATAGCTAAAATCCTCAAAACCAACCAAGTAAAAAACCATCTACTCAGAAATTTTGGCGGTGGGGGGTTGCAAACAAAAAATGATTCCGCTAAACTGTAAAGAATACATAATTCCCATGTGTTATGGATTGAATCGTGTCCTCCTGAAGCACGCATCTTAAATCCTAACCCCTTTGGGATACTTGTTGTAATCCCATTTGGGCATGAGTTTTCTTTGTAGTGTTAATGAGGCAGTATAAGTGTAGGGTGTGTTTTAAGTTGATCTGTTTTGAGATATAAAAGAGCAGATTAAGCAAGCAAGCAAAAGAAGCAGAGATGGGGGAAGAGAGATGCCAAGCCACATGAACATCACCCTGGAGCAGAAGCTCAGAGATAAGACCTTCCCCTAGAGCCAAAAGGGAGAGAAAGCTTTCCCCTAGAGCTGGCACCCTGAATTTGGACTTGCAGCCTCTGAAACAGTGAGAAAATAAATTTCTGTTTGTTAAAGTCACCCACTTGTGGTACTTCTGTTATAGCAGCACTAGATAACTAAGACACCATGTGATAAGAATTTTTCCAGAACTCAGGAAAAGATGAAAAGTTATTCAACTCATTTTCTGAGACTAAAATAACACTGAACTGAACAGAGGTAAAACATCAGGGAACTATCGGCCAGTCTTACTTACAAATGTAAATGTAAAACTCCTGAATAAAATTTTAAAAAGTTAAATCCAACAGTGCATTAAAAAAATCAGTTCTAAGAAGAATTTAGCCCAGAAAAGTACAGCTGATTCAGTATTAGAAAATCCAGTAACATATTTCATTAACAAGTCAGGGGAGAACAAATCATCTAATCTTAATCAGGGGTCATCAAACTAAGGCCCATAGGCCAAATCTGTTTGCGTACGTGAAGTTTATTGGAACACGGCCACACTCATTTGTTTGCATATTGTCTACAGTTGCTTCTGCACTGTAATGGCAGAGTTGAGTAGTTGTAACAGAGACCAAACAGCCCTCAAGTCTAAAATCTTTATCATCTGGCCCTTTTAGGAAAAAGTTTGCTGACTCCTGATCAAAACAAAATAAAATAAAATATTTAATAAATATTTGTTATTCACTTCTGCTTAAAAAGAGAAAAAAAAAATAACTTAGCAAAACAGGAATAATAGAAAATTCCCTTCACTCAATAAAGGGGACTTTATCAGCAATAACCTGTTGCCTTAGAGTGGATTTTGACTCAGAGATCCTATAGGACAGAGTAGAGTTGCCCTATAAAATTTCCAAGGCTGTAATCTTTGTGGAAGGAGACTGCCACACATCTTTCTCCCAAAAAGTGGTTGGTGGGTACAAACTGCCGACCTTTCAGTTAGCAGCCAAACACTTAACCACTGTGCCACCAGGGCCTTAAAACAAACAAACAAAGAAGAGGGGGGAGAGTCCATTCACAAGAGCAACAAATAGCAGAACATATCTTGGGATAAATCTGTTAAGGAATGTACAAGACCATAAAACTACTGAAGGAGCAAGAGGATATCTGGAAAATAACTGAGACTCAGTTTGTAAAGATCTGAGTTCTCCCAAAACTAACTTATAAATTTGATAGAATTTCAACAAGACAAGATTTTGGGAATTAAAGAGATGATTGTACAATCCTTCTAGAAAAGTAACATTATCAGCCATCAAAACTTATTTAGACCTAAGCTAATTTTTAAATGTGTAACTGTGAATGTAATGGATAAAAACATCAGTGAAACAAGAGGGTTCTGAATCAAAAATATATATATATGGGAATTTGGTATGTGTAGGAGGTACGATGAGTATTTTGTGATAGAAACATCACGTTACCCAAAGCAGGTCCTGCCTGGTGCAGCTTCTTGGCAGTAAAGACACACCAAGGTCAGGAAGGAGGAAGAGCTTTTATTACATGTGTTCAGGCAAAGCGCAAGGGAGTGTATACTTCAAATCAAGCTCCTCTAACAAAGGGAAGCAGAACCTTTTATACTGTCCTTCACAAGGAAGTACATACAAACATCATGGACTACATAGGTTATCATGGCACACAGCGGCAGTAAGACAATGGCATTTTTTCCCTTAGTATGTACAGAAAATGGAGCTTAGCTTACTTTAGGACACTTTTGAGGCCAGTAAACTGATTTGACTGGTTTTGGCTGATTTAAGGCAGAAGCTGAGTCACAGGTAGTGCTCAAGGTCTTGATGATAATGGACAGGAGAAGCGGGTCTCGATAGTGGCTGAGCAGCTGCTGGCTGCACTCGCTCTCAATCACATTTATTTATTTTCCATAAATCTTATTAAATGGACTCTGAGCATCTGTCTCACCATCCGTCTTAGTTGTCATTGTCAGTGTCAAGGTGAGAGACAGGGAAATGTGAACCACTTCATTCTCCAGAGTTGCTCAAGAATCTAAAAGCATCACATGGAGGTTCTATTGCCTAGAGCAACGTCTCCCTAGTTCTACCACTCAGGCCTTCCCCCATTGACATCTTGCCTTCAACCTGGTGGGGGTCATTGGTTCCTACTACTTGGGGAACACGGAGACTTCCATCCCCTTACAAGTACTGGGAATTGATCTCTTTCTCCAACCATCCTACCTTTCCCTCTCTCTGTCTCTCTCACTTTCTTCTCTTCTCTCTTCTACCGATCATCATTGTCTTCTTCCTTCCTTCTCCACCTCTCTCTCTTTCTTTTTCTCTCTCACTAATCTCTTCCAAATTGTTCTCCCTTTCTATCTAAATAACCAAATCCTACTGCATTTTAGAACCATTTCTATCTTTGGTGTTGATAATCTTTCCTTAGAATAACCTCCTCATTACTAATGAGAAAGTCCTAGATAGGCAATTCCAACTTCCCTGAAGCTAAAATATTTTGTCATATTGGGACAAGTTTTGTTTGTTAAACACCAAACTCTTTAAATTTCTCAGATAAGTGATTAAACGATATCTCTGTTCTTCACAGTTTTGATGGCTGAATCACTGAAGTTAACACACTTTTTGTTATACAAGGCAAGAATGATTCACTAGGCTTTCATAAAAACATATGACTCCCCCAGGAAGGAATACTGTTCCAAAGGAAGGGTTCTTGAAAAATGTTAAGAGGGGGAGAATATAGCCTTGACCCCTAATCTTGCATGTTGACAATATTTTAGCTTTCCCAGGTTATGTAACTTGAATATGCCCACTTACTGTAAAAATTCAAAGAAAATAAGATTTGAAATTAAAGTATCAGGAAAATAACTTTTTTTTTGCCTATCCATTTCCTAATGAAATGGCTTCTTTTCATTTTATTACTTATTTCACTTTCTTATGTCTCTGAAATTGTGCATTATCTTAGCATTGGCTAAGGCTTGCAACGGGAGAAAATGTGATGTTAGGACTCTTCCTTGTTCTGACTTCACATCCTCTTTTCTTCGTACAGCAGCCAGAAACACATTTCTTCAGCTGAAAAGAAAAAGGAAGAAGATACGGGATGAAACAGTGGAAATAAGATGAGGAGTGATTGAGATGTGTCAGACTGCTCTCATTCACGAGAGGATGAGCAGAATTTCCAGAGCCAAAACAAGAGCTAGAGTAGTATCGTCTCTCACCTGCATAACTGCTCTATAACCCTGTCCTGACAATAGAAGCAAATACTTTTTGAGCACTCTGTGCTAGGTAGCAGATACTGTGCTAAGTATTAACTCATGAATCTTCTTAACATTCGTATGAATTTGTTGTTGTTGTTGTGAGTTGCCATCTAAAAAAAAAAAAAATAGTCAGCTCCAGTTCATGGTGACTTTATGTATAACAGAACAGAAGGTTACCTAGTCTCGTGCCATCTTTGTGATCATTGGTATGTTTGAGTCCATTGTTGTGGCTAGATTTTATAGGTGAAGAAACTGAGGCTTAACAAGGTTAGTGGCAGAGTCAGAATTTGAGTCTGGGTTAACTATTTCCAAGTGCAAGCTCTAAATTACTGTGTTATATTGCCCTCTTGATGACCCCTGTAATCCAGATACAAGAAGAGTTTCTCCATGTATTAGAGTTTCTCCATGATTCCTTGGGACACAGGAGATAGCAACCTAACTCAAACAAGCTTAAGAAAAAAGAAATTTCTGGTTCATATACCTAGGAAGGTAGAACTGGCTTAGGAGAAGCCTGAGTGGCCCAGGGACTCATCAAACAGTAGGGATCTCCCTCTCTTTCTCTCTGGCTGTCTCTCCCTCTTCCCATCGATTCTGCTTACTTCTTTATGTGTTAGCTTCATTCTTTCCCACTTCAAACAGCCTTCTCTACCTGATGCTAAATATGTATGAAGACAATTCCAACTTCCCATTATCCTGGTTTAGTAAATGGATATTACCTAAGTACTGTCTGCATATTAATTCAAAGGAAGACTCTGACTGGCTCTGCTTAAGCTACATGCCCAAGCTGAGCTAATCACTGCACTAGGAAAATGGGACAAGGTGGTTAGCCATGTCTGGATCATAGTTCCTGAGTAAGGGATGGAGCATTCCCCAAAGGAAAAATGGAATACAGGCACCAGAAGAGACATGGGGCAAGTAGAAAGTAAAGTTACCCATGTGTGTGTGTGTGTCAGTGGTTATATACACACGACATATGTACATACACGTAGTATACCATATTTAGGCTGAGTAATTTTTCTCAGATTATTCTGGGAAAAAAAGCAATCAATTTTTCTCAGATTATTCTGGGAAAAAAAGAATCCATGGAACTAACGGAATATCAAGAATGGTCCTAAAGGGCAGAACATAAAATTAGCAGGGATAGAGGGGAAGGTTATACCAAGTATATGGTGTGACCTTGAAAACCAAAGACAAAGCAGGCTATAGCATAGATGGTTTAACTATTCCTTTTACAATGCTGGAAACACTGGTGGCGTAGTAATTAAGAGCTATGGCTCCTAACCAAAAGGTTGATAGTTCGAATCCACCATCTGCTCCTTGGAAACTCTATGGGGCAGTTCTACTCTGTCCTATAGGGTCATTATGAGTCAGACTCAACAGCAGCGGGTTTTTGGTTTGTTACAATACTGACTAATTTGGAATACTGCACAGTTACGCCCATTAAGTACACAGGATGAGGCATTAATGAAACTATAACTAATAAATAACTCAACATGAAAGTGATTAGATTCCAATATATCCTATGTCTTTCCAATATTCTTATAAATATTTCAGATTGTTTGTAGAAATTTGACAACCATTTTCACAAACTTCTGGTGAGTACTATTAAAGCCCTGGGTACCTACGGATCAGTAGGAAGGTTCTACTCTGCAGCATATTTCTAAAGCGTGTTCATTTTTGCAAAAAAATGAAAAGTGAAAACCTTATTTTCACTTATATGAAAAATGAAAACTTGAAGACAAACTGTAAAAATGTATAATCTAGGTAAAGATGGAAGCGATAAGGGATTACTGGAGTACAAGTCACCATAAGGTTCATGAATCAAAGATAATAAATTCTGATTGCCAAGTTACTACTTTTTTTTTTCTTTTTAGACAAGCCATTTCCTTCCATACAAATGTTTTACCAGAGCTTACGCTATAAACTTACACTATAAATATCCAAAATTCCTGGCCAATTCTCCAAGATTTCTTGGAGTTTTAGTTCCAGGTTTTTGAGAGCTTTTCAGCTTGGTTAACTGAATTTTACACAGTGTATTCTGTTTTTCTGGAATTATTATGAGCCATCGTTTGTGCTGCTAAAATTTGAGTGCAGTTTTACTCAGAATACAGAATATAGCAGTTCAGAGTAACCCTGGAAAGGATATTATTGAGGATGGGTGACAAGTACAGTAAATAACGGTCAGGCCAGTATTTAGGTATGCCCTTTTGCTGGCTGGTTCCAGTAAACGCAGCAGCATTAAGAAGCCATTTGAAAAATGATTGAGAAATTTTGAACCTATCGTTAGCCAAGGTATAACTTTACAATACTTCATAAAGGCTTTGATAAGAAAGACCATTATCCCTGAGGTTCAACCCTTAGACACCGTAGACCTGCACATGCAAATGGTTAAGTTTTTGACTAATAGCTGAAAGGTTGGCAGTTCGAACCCACCCGGAGGCACCTTCGAAGACAGACCTGGCGATCTGCTTCCAAAAGATCACAGCCTTGAAAGCCCTGTAGAGCACGTTCTACCTTGTACACATGGGGTCTATTACAATAACTAACTGAAACAAGAACTTTTTATATTGATTACATGTTGAAATGATAATATTTTGGGTATATGGGTTAAAAATTGTATTATTAAAATTAATTTCACCTATTTATTTTTACTTCTTTAATGTGCATATTAGAAAATTTAAAGCAAGTATGTGGCTTGCATTGTATTTCTATTGGACAGCACAGAAAATGTCAACATAGAGAGAACAGAAATTCTTCCTGATGAGCAAAGACTGATCTTTGCTGGAAAACAATTGAAATATGGACAGACCTTCTCTGATCACATCTGACGGAAGGAGTCCAGCTTTGTATCTTCAGGATCATACCAGGAAGAGGAAAAAGACATTTGGCGTCGTTCTTAACACAAGCGTAACAGAGAGCAGGTTAAGCTTAGCGTGTTTAAATGTCAGATCAAAGACACTGACAAAATTTGTCACTGTGGTTGGAAGTGCCCATCTGAAAAATGTGAAGTCAAAGTCCTTATGACCAACTAGTTTGACAGACAGGTGAAATTTGCAGGCCCATCCCTTAAATGTGGGCAGGAGTACAAATGGAGGCCCATACACCGCACATCTAAATATTTAAAGTTATAAATCAAGCTAATTGTTAAATAAAATATGCTGTATCCTTCAGTTTTGACAAATATATTTTAACGCTATCCTGGATGGCCGGTGAGAATTTTAATTTCTTGGGCGCCTTGTAGCTTCACGTGGAAACATGGAGATAAGGGCAGAGCTGGCCCTAGCCTACCTCCCCTGTTTTTCCACTACTAGCTCCGTCCCACATCATGGAGTCATGTGTGCACACATGTGGCAACCTCAGACCACTGAATATTTCATACATGTTGTTGTTAAGTGCTGTAGAATCAATTTTGACTCATAGCGACCCCATGCGACACAGCAGAACTGCCCCATAGGGTTTTCTAGGCTGTAATTTTTTTTTAATCTTTACAGGGTATGTTGCTAGGTCTTTCTCTCGTGGAGCCTCTGGGTGAGTTTGAACTGCCAACGTCGGCTAGCAGCCAAGCACCTAACCGTTGTACCACCAGGGCTCATACGTGACGGTTATATGGTTGAATTTCTAATGCAAGAGTTTGGGACTACTATAAATATGAAAATGTGAATACACAAACTGATTCATGTCAATATCAAATAATTTATGCATTCAGGAAATTACAGCAGTCTGTTCACATTCTATCACATGCTTAGAGCCAGCAAACTTGTGCCCTAAAAATGTTCCCAAAATGCCAAGACATGAGACTCAGTACTCTGTCGTAAATCTTTTCACGTGGAATTCTACATTAACTGAGAATTGGGCTCCTGAATGCAATGAAATACTAATCGAAAGTAAATCCTGGTGTGTTTTTTTTTTTAATGTGTAGATGAGGAAATAGATCCTCCTTCCCTCCCTCATCTCCCCCCTCCCTTTCTCTCTCTCTCTCTTTCCCTTCCGTTTGTTTAGAACATCATAATCTCCTTCCACTTGGAAAATGGCTTATTTTCTTGCAAACGTTTCCCTCTCATGGTCTCTTTTAATCTTTGCAATAGCCCCCATGGTGTGGATTATGAAGGATAATGTTATTGCAACAAGAAAGATGAGGAAAATAAAACACAGAAAGGTTAATTGACTTATGTAAAACCACAGAGGAAATCGGTTTTTTGTCCTAGAGCTGAGATTTTTTTTCTTTCTCCACCAGTAATCTCATATGACCTTATCCTGCCTCTTAGAGCCCTTGGATTCTATAAATTATATGCAAGTTTAGTGGAAAAAAGGATGACCAGCCTTTAGCACACTCATGAATATGAAGCTTCTCTTGACGTCTGAGAAAGTCGTACAAGAAGGTTCTGCTTTGATTGCTCTGTCGTTTCTATCACAAAATATCTGTACTAATGCTCCAAAGAGGTATTTCTATTTCAAGCTGTGTGACCTAACTTTTCTGGGCTTCAGATTCATCACCCGTAAAATGGAAATTCAGTGCTGGAAGACCAACCTCATTCCAGTGTGGATTACCTGGATTTATGAGATAATATTTAAGAGAACTTGATTCATTATTTTATACTCAGGCACGGATATACAAATCTAATTCTGAACAGAGATCTCTTTGTTGTTACAGTGCCACAAACCGTTGTACTTTTGTTCCCTTTAGGCTTTAGATGCAAATGCCCTTGGAGAATTTGAGATTTATGAAATAATGAAACCTTTGAACTCAACTAAAAATCATCTAAACTGGCCCCTTCAATCTGTATGGAAAAAGTTATATGTAAAGAGGTCCAAGTCATGTGTTTAGCTTAAGTCCAAAAAGCTAGTCAGTGGAAGAGTCTGGCTCAGACACTCCCTGCTTTTCCTGTAATACCATATTAGTCTATGTTTCCAATGGGAAATCCATAAACAGATTTTTCCCCCAGGAGTACACTGCAAATTAATCCAAAGGACCGTGTCTTAGTTAGCTAGCGCTGCTATAACAGTTGGTGGCTTTAACAAACAGAAACTTATTTTCACACAGTTCAGGAGTCTGGGAATCTGAATTCAGGGTGCTGGCTCTAGGGGAGGCTTTCTCTCTCTGTTGGCTCTGGGGGAAGGTCCTTGTCTCTTTGGGCTTCTGCTCCCGGGTGATCTTCATGTGACTTGGCATCTGTCTTCCCTCATCTTTGCTGCTTAGCTTGCTTGTTTAATCTCTTTCATATTTCAAGAAAGATTGACTCAAAATACACCCTACACTAATCCTGCCTCATTAATATAATAAAGACATCTATTCCCAAATGAGACTATAACCACAGGTGTAAAACCACAACCTGTTGTCCTTGAGTTGATTCTAACTCTTAGTGACCCTATAGGACAGAGTAGAACTGCCCCAGAGGGTTTCCAAGGCGGTAAATCTTTAGGGAAGTAGACGGCCACATCTTTCTCCTGTGGAGTGGCTGGTGGGTTGGAACTGGCGACCTTTAAGTTAGCAGCTAAGTGCTTAATCACTCTGCTGCCAGGGCTCCACCACAGGCATAAAACCAAAAAAACCAAGCCCATTGCCCTGGAGTTGATTCCGACTCATAGCAACCCTACCGGACAGAGTAGAACTGCCCCATAGAGTTTCCAGGGAGCACCTGGTGGATTCAAACTGCCAACCTTTTTGTTAGCAGCCAAACCTTAACCACTACGCCACCAGGGTTTCCACCACAGGCATATAGTAGGAATACAACCCATATTTGGGGGAACAGGAAAACCCTGGTGGCGTAGTGGTTAAGTGCTATGGCTGCTAACCAAAGGGTCGACAGTTCGAATCTGTCTGGTGCTCCTTGGAAACTCTACGGGGTGGTTCTACTCTGTCCTATAGAGTCGCTATGAGTCGGAATCCACTCGACGGCACTGGGTTTGGTTTTGGTTATTTTGGGGGGACACAATTCAATCCATAATAGATAGGATTGCAACAGCATATCTAATGCCTGTAATTGTGTTCCCAAAAAAGATGAATTTAAAGTGAATTATTACAAATCTAAAATTATATTTGTTCACTTCACAAAAAAATTGAAGACAGGCTAAAAAGTTATTTGCATGCAGGTTTTTATTTTCTTCTCTGCTTTCATTTTTCCAAATTTTCCACAACAAACGTGTGTTCCTTACATAATCAGAAAATAAAAATGGCATTTGAAAAACGAACTAAATAGAGAACAAACACTTTAACTTATCTAAAAGAATATCCATACTCTAATATATCATTAATAGTCATAAAATACACCAAACATGTCAAATGTACAATTGCTAGACTGAAATTTAAAATATTGAAAGGGAAATTTGAGTTTCTTGAGGCTACAATGTACCACTGGAAAAGGAGGTATTTTCTGCTCTTTAAAGGCTGTATTTGCTTATAACATTTCTTTTCAAAATGTAGAGCTTTAGTTGTTTCTTCTGAAGGAATTTAACTGGTATAATCTCTGCTTTAAAATTTTTCTCAAGGAATTTTGGTAGTTTGACGTTTTTACTATCATTTGAAAGTTATGTATGGTAAGCCTTGTGTTATTTACATGTAAAAGTAGCAAAAGCTCTCACTTCCATAAGAGCAGATGTCCGACATGGTGGCATGTAGCTACATGTAGATGGGACTACATGGGACACTCATAATAAAGTGCATGGCTGACAAATTGTCTGGGCAGGCAGCAAAGGCACCCAGGGGACAGTTTCGAACTAGCAACGAGGACACCTGTTTCCTGTACTGTCACTCACAAAATTGGAAACAGTAATTACTCAATGTTGACACTTATTGAGCTCCTTTCTGGCACTTGGTACAGTCTAAGTACTTGATACTCATTCCCTCATTTAATCCTTACAACAAGGCATAAGGAAGAGGTTACTGGTGATTATCCTTATTTTACAGATGAAGAAAACAGACATAGAGAAACTAAGGAACCTGTCTGAGGTCATGTGACTAGTGAGCCCTAGAACCAGGATCTGGACACACCCAGGTCCTAAAACACCCCACACAGCCTCACAGATAACACTGCTCCTCATGCTTTTCCTACACCTGTTCCCAGACGCATTACTATCACCACCAAAATTTACCTAAATTACAAACAAGGTTAAATGAGTGTAAATTGCTCTTTGAATATAAGTGTCACAAACTATGGACATTAAATTAGATGATAGCACATAAGGTGTGGAGTTCTCTCACCCCTGAGAAACATTGGAATTCATTAGCATAGAAATAAAGAATCATCATTCCCATTGTCATTTCACCTTATTATCTAAAAATTATTTTAGATATTATCTGAGATTACATTGATTACTAATATTTAATCATTTTTGTTGTATTTTGTACAATGTAATTTAGGCTGTACTGAGTTGTGTTTATAAAATGAGGGTGTGGTAAGAAGAATTCTTAAGATGCCTCTCCCAAGATTCCCATCCTGTGGTTATTCAAATACTAATTTAGGTATTGCTCTTTTTTTTTTTTTTCTGAAGGAAACCCTGGTGGAGAAAGTGGTTAAGTGCTATGGCTGCTAACCAAAAGGTCACGGGCACTCCCTGGAAACTCCATGGAGCAGTTCTACTCTGTCATAAAGAGTCGTTATGAATCAACAGCAATTTTTTTTTTTTTTATGAAGGACTTTGCAGATGTAATTAAGATTACTAATCAGCTGATCTTAAAATAGAGAGATTACCCTGGATTATCTGGGTGGGCCAACTGTAACCACATGAGTCTTTAAAAACAGGAGAGGATGACAGAACAGTGATTCCAAACGTGAAAAGGATTCGAAGCTCCATTGCTGGCTCTGTGATGTAGAAGCCCATGTACTAGGACTGGAGAAAGACCTGTAGGAGCCACGGGTGGCCCGCAGCTGACAGCTAGCAAAGAAAGAGGAACCTCAGACCAACAATCTAAATGAGCTTGGCTGTAGATTTTTTTCTAAAGTCTCCGTTAAGGAACACGTCTCTACCAATACCTTGATTTTAGCCCAGGGAGACCCATGTTGGATTCCTAGCCTGTGAGATAATAAGTGGGTATTGTTTTAAGTCATTATGTTTGTGATCACTTGTTTTGGAAGCAATAGAAAACTAGTAACACCAGTTGCTGTCAAGTTGATTCTGACTCCTGGTGACCCCATGTGGACCAGAGTAGAAGTGTGCTCCGTAAAGCTTTCAATGGCTGATTTTCCAGAAGCAGGTCACCAGGACTTTCTTATGAAGGACCCCTGGGTGGACTTGAACTTCCGATCTTCCAATTATGGGCCAAGCACATTAGCCGTTTGCACCACCCAAAAACTAACACAGAGGGGAAAATGGCAAAGTTCAAAAAAAGTGTCTACTATGACAAGTAGTAAATAACAACAAGTAGTTATAAGAGGAATCCAAATGCAGCAATAATGTTATGAGGGACAACTGGAGAGGAAGCCTGAAGCAGAGAAAAGCAAGCAAAAGGCTAAAGATTATTATCTACTATTGACTTTGGAGGGTTGACTTATTTGTTGTATTTTTGTTTCTAAGATGGGAGAGATTTGAATATGTGAATGCTGAAGTAGAAAGGGAGAGATTGAAGATACTGGGGAAAGAGGAAATAAACTCTGAAGAGGTAGAAGGAGATGGGATGCAGAGAACAGGTGGAGGGGTTGGCCTTGGAAAGAGCACATCTTCCTTCAAATGGGAAGGAAGGAAGAAAGGATGACTCCAAAAGCAGGTTGGTTATGAGTAGAGTGGCAAGAAACTGAGAAAGTTCTTATCTAGTGGCTTCCATTTTCCTGTGAAGTAGGAGAGGTAATTAACTGCTGAGAGTGACAAGGAGGTGGTGTCACATGTTTGATGAGTATGAAGGAGGTTTGAAATTGTTTCTGAGGACAATGAAAGAGATTCGTTGAGGGAAGCATGGGATGAGGCCAGGTGGCATTGAAGCCCCAGGAGGCTGGAGCTCAGAAATGATTAGTGTTCCCATCTGGTCAGCCACAGTACCATGGGTATAAGAAACACTGGCTATCGGATTCATCCAGCAGTGGGATTTCTTGCCAGGCCAACGCCTGAAAGGGTAATGATGTAAACGAATAGGGATTGTGGAAGTGTGTGACTGAGGTGAACTGACAGACCACAGGCTATAAACTGGATAAGGAAGGAAGTGAAGGCAGCAGGGAACTGATGAAGTACAAGGGACAAGAGAGGGAATTTCCACTTCAGTTCTGGTTTGCTGTAGAAGTCATACAAATCCTTCCCAGTCAGGTTCTATATACCGTCAACTTTTCATGGTGTCCACCTTACCAGTCTTTCTTACAGAAAAACCAGGTACATTTCAAAGCGTGACTGAAGGTTTTAAAGTACCACTCCCAAAGAGAGCCTCATGTCTTCATTAGTGGTTGTGATCCTGATATACTTTATGATTTTTTCCCTCCCTTCCATGAAGCCTTCTTAATCTAAGCTTTCTATGGATAATAATAGCTAACATATATTAATATATGTCAGGCATGTATGTGTGCCTGGTCCAGTGAAAAATGCTTTACATGCATTATCTCATTTAAACCTCATTGGGAAAAAAACTCAGAAGAAGTTTGTCCTACTCTACTGATTTCACTGATGAGGAAGTTGGGACTTTAAGGAGTTTCAGTACCAATTGGTTGTAGAGCCTGAACTCAAACCCTGGCCTGTCTGACTCAGGAGCCCATACTCTTTGCCATAAGGCACTACTGTGCAGTCCCTATGAGTTGGAATCTACTAAATGGTGATGGGTGTTTATTTTGGTTTTAAGGTGCAGATCAATATATCACTTTTAACTGGATCATGTATCAATAAATGACGACAAGGAAATTGCAGTGACAAAAGATTCCTGTCCACTACACGTATATCTATTAAAAACACTTTCCTTTCACCTTTCTCGATCCTTCAGAGGGAATTAGATATTAAATCCAGAGGCTTTACTCGATTTTGTGCCCAGGAAAAATGAGCAGTGATTCCTGAAAAGATAATAAGCTGTTCGTTCCTTCCGTTTGTTGCCATCAAGTCGATTCTGACTCATAGCGACTTACAGGACAGAGTAGAACTGCCCCACAGAGTTTCCAAGGAGCACCTAGGTGAATGTGAACCATTGACCTTTTTGGTTAGCAGCGGTAGCACTTAACCACTACACCACCAGGGTTTCCAATAAGCCGTTAGTACTGATTTTACTGGTGGAAAGAAGAAGAGGAAATATAAGAGAGAAAATCTTGATGGTCCTGATCTTCCCACAGCATAAACCTAATTTGTAGGAAATGTTTGGTGTAATCATTGCGCGGCAGAGCCAGGAGCACAGTGGTTAAACACTCCGCTGCTAACGTGAATGTCACAGGTTCAAACCTTCCAGCTGCTCTGCGGGAGAAAGACCGAGCAGTCTGCTTCCCTAAAGATTTACAGCCTTGGAAACCCTATGGGGGCAGTTCTACTCTGTCTTATAGGGTTGTGATGAGTCAAAATCGACTCGATGGCAACGAGTTTAGTTTGGAATCATTGGATGTTGTGGGGTTTTGATGTGAGGGTGTATAAAGGAAGAAGTAGCTTTTGTGAAGCAACTGATGAAAGGAGAAACGCCATGCCATCACATAGCATGAAAATAAGCAAAATGTTATTAGGCAAATGGATATGTAGCTGGTTTTGATTTACTTTCATTTGAGTCATTGGGTCCCTAGCTCCTTTAATACTCAACGGGTGGTCAGAGGAGCATTATTAGAAATGTATATTCTCAGGCCCCACCCCAGACCTATGGAACCAAAATCTGCATTTTAACAGAATTCTCAGGTGGCCTGTATGCACATTAATGCTTCAGAAACTCTCCACCCATTCCTTCCCTTCATTCATTCATTAACATTAACTAGTCTCAGCTCAGAGGCCTGGTGGCACAGTGGTTAAGAGCTCGGCTACTAACTAAAGGGTAAAAAAAAAAAGGGTAGGCAGTTCAAATCCACTAACCGCTCCTTGGAAACCCTATGGGGGAAGTTCTACTCAGTCCCATAGGGTCGCTGTGAGTTGGGGTTTTAGTCTCAACTCTATGAGAAATACTGGTAAGTGCTATTAATTTACAAGAATTGCATTTCTGCTTATTATAAGATAACTGAAGAACAGCTTTCTCATTTTTCAAATTCCTCAGAGTTATATAATTTCTCAACTTATTCTCAAATAAAAAGCATTTTTCTTTTTCAAGATATTCTTTCACAGTAATTTATTATCATGCAATGTTTAGAAAGTAGGATTTTGGAAAGTTAAATAAAGAAACTACACAGTTTCTTAAATTCCAACTCCCCAACAAAAGGGGTAAAAAAGCTGGCCTTGAAAGATTTATGGAAAATGGGTAGGAATAGCCACTTGAGAGTTGCCAAATTCAATGTCAAGGTTCCTGGTGGAGGCTCTGCCTGATGAAGGCTGATTTGATTTCCAGGTAAGTGCCAGCTCCTAATAGATCTATCTATCTGATCAGGGACACCAGCCTGGTTCACGGGTTCACCTATTGGGAAGAGAAATAGTGCCTGCTCAATAATGACAGAGTCCCTGGGCGGCACAAACGGTGAAGTGCTAGACTACTAAACCAGGGGTGCCTCAGGAGACAGGTCTGGCGATCTGCTTCTGGAGAGTCTAGAAAACCCCATGAAACAGTTTTAGTGTACATATATGGGGTCGCCACGAGTTGCAATCAGCTGGATGGCAATAGGCTTTGTTTTGTTTTTGGGTCCATAATAAAACCTCCTCAGCATATAGTTTGTCGAACATATTAAACTGCCCCCTTTTGGTGTAGGGAACCCTTTGATGTTTTTAAAGCAATGTTATTAATCCAAATTAGATTTGAAATGCAGCCAACATCATCTATGTTACTTCACAGCCAATTCTAAGCCGATGTGCATATTTATATGTGTTTTTGGGGATTTTAGATCTTTGGATACTTCTGCTCAGAAGAAGATGTGCTTGCATCCCAGATGGATGAAGAGAATTTGATTTTCCTTGTTTCTAGAAAACAGCGAGTTGTAATTTCAGGTGATATTTTCAATTTACCTTCCAAATTTGTATGTGTTTTGATATTTCCTCAAAGTAAGTAATGGGAACATAACATTTCTATAGAATCGTGGTTCACTTTCGTTTATTTGTTTGAGACTTTATAACTGGGACAGCTTCATATGCAATATCAGAAGAAACTACCTGCAGTTGAGACTGAGGTGTTATCATTGCTCTCAGAGACACTAACTAGAAACTGTGAGGGAGCCCATTTTCCACCTTTTCCTGAAGAGGTTGAAACTTCAGATCAAAGCTCTCTGCAATGTCATCACAGCAACACATGCCCCAGTACCTAACGGAATCACGTTTCTTTTAAAACGCTCTTAAAATTAAATTTTCGAGTTTTCACTAATGAAGGCTCCTCCCACACCCTCAATTATCTTAGGCAGGTTTAAGTTTACACGTCTAAAACCGTGAGCTTGGCCAATTACACGGGAGTGTTACCTCAGTTTAGGACATCTCCGGTTTTATGTGGTATTTATTTTTAAAGTGGTGCTTGGGACCCAGGAACTCCTGATTCCTCTCCACTGTTGACACTTTAGGTTTTCTTTCCTTTCTTCCCTCTAGGGAGGGAGAAGGCAGGAAAAGGAAAGGCACACCTTTGAATTTGCTTCTGTCTTCCAGCTCTGCATCCTATATTCCAAGATGAAGTATGTAGTCAGATTCGAATCTGGTGTTCCTTAAAAAAAAAAAAACACCTGAACTTACTTCACTCGTTTGTGAAGTAAGCCTCTCTTGCCCTCATCCTTCCTTAGCACGACCATTGGCTTCACCAGAGCCCCACCTCTGGCCAGGGCAACTATCATTGAAACAAGGGGGCTGTCCCTGCTGCCTCCACCCACTGAGCTAAGGGGGCTGGCTGTTGAGCAGGAGAGAACTGTTGCTGGCATCCTGAATTAATACTTTGAAGGCATTTTTCTAGATGGCAATTGAGCTATATAGTTCATTCATTTATTCATTCAACAAATATTTATTAAGGTCTACTATGTGGACCAAGGTGACTGGGTGGCACGAGCAATTTGCTCTCAGCTATTAACTGAAAGGTTGCTAGTTCACACCCAGCCAGCAGAACTACAGAAGATAGGTCTGGTGATCTGCTTCCATAAAGATTACAGCCAAGAAAACCCTACAGAGCAGTTCCACTCTGTAACACATGGGATCGCCATGAGTTGGAATGGACTAGATGGCTACAGGTTTGGTTTTTGGTTTACTAAGTGAGTCAACCACTGTACTAAGTGCTGAGAACACAGCAGTGAACAAAACAAGCAAAAATCCCTGACCTCTTGGAGTTTACATTCTAATGGGGAGAGATGGACAATTAAAAAAAAAAAAAAATCAAACAAGTAAAATGTATACATTGTCAGATGGTAGTAAGTGCTATAGAAATAAAGTGTCTAGTGTTTTGTTGTTGTTTGTTTTGTTTTTAAGAGCCTTAACAGCAGTATTAGAGTAGTTTCTTCTATACTGGAAAATCTGACCTAGTATAAGAATTTGATTCTGTGTAAACCATGATGGCGACAGTTCGAAGAAAGATTCCTGGGAGATGAGGATAATCTCAAAATAAGAATAATTCCAAAGGATATTTAGAAAACTCATGCTCTGTGAAATGTGCGTGTGTGTGTGTGTATGTGTGTGTGTGTGTGTGTGTGTGTCTTACCTTTTCTCTAGGAATTCATGCACAGCAATTAGTTTGAAAACTCTACATATTCAGATTAGTGTCTCTGGTAATAATAAAATGCAATGGTTGCTGTTTTTTATGGTTGTATTCCACTTTAGTTTTTAAGTAATTCAGCGCTTTCTTGCAAAAAGTTGGCTGTTATCTTTTTCTTTTTTTTTTTTAAAAACAAACCTAACAAATGAGCTTTAGAGCCTTTCCTGCTGGAAGTTGAAATGAACATATGCCATTGACAGGTAGTAGAAGACGGGATGTCGTTAAGTGCATCGTCAAGATTCCTCAACTGGATTTACTAATAGCAGCATCTCAAAAAGGACTGTTAACAGTCTTTAATAGCCAGGTAATTCAAAAGCTTGGAGTCTTCGCTCCCTTCCTCTCTTCCTCCTTTCCTTCCTTCTTCCCTCCCCTTCTTTCCTTCCTTCTTTCCTCTCTCCCTTCCCTTCCTCTCTTCTTCCTTCCCTCTCATTCCTCCCTCCCTCCTTCCTTCCTCTCTTTTGTTTTGGCTATGCATTATGTGTATTCATCAAGTGCAGCATGAGCTAGATGTCAGAGTTATTCCAAAAAACAAAACCAAATATCACATATAAGAGGATGTTGCTGAGCCCTGGGGCAATTTTTGAGATGTTCAGAACTGTATTTGGCATTCTTCCTCAGGATATCATAGTGAACCATGTGGCATCAACACAATTATAGAATGATATGGGATACTTTCTCAGATAAAATCACAAAGACAAACAAAGTGATTATGTCATCCTACCAAATAATGAGGGCTCATCAAAAACCTTGGACTTGGAGTTAAAAAGAAAAAAAAAGGCTCAATTCTAATCCCTCCCTTTTGTTAACTATGGTTTTAAAGAGGGAACTTAATGAGCCACTTATATCTTTTCATGCCTCTTTTTTCACATCTTTAAAATGAGGACAGTAGAACCAGGCCTCTTTCTCTCAGAGGATTGTAGTGTAGGTCAAATGAGATAATAAACGTGGAAGGACTTTATCAGCAATAAATCCCTACATAGATGTAAGGCATCGCTATTCTTAATGTCACTTTTTTCTAAATTTTTAAGTTTTGAACTTCCATTTTTAAACAAAAGAGGTTTTAATGGAAAGTATGATTTCACTATGAAAATAGAAGATGAATGTTTGGTGTTAAATTTTTTTTTAAAAATCCAGTTATTCATTATCAACTAGTGATAAGCTTCATACAATTAAAAACATATTTGAAATATTCATCACGTGATGAAAATATCCACAGTAATTTTCATCCCTTTAGTAATCTACAGCTCAGGGAGTCTTTCAGAAGTTGAAGTCACAGGCAGCCGATTCTGTGAGGGGAAAGGGCCAGCAGCACCCTGGAGGTGGCATAGTGAGAGATTTGAGAGTGGGTGGGGAGCCTGGGTCCCCGCTTATCTCCAGCACTTACCGGTTGTGCATGTTATTTAACATCTCCATGCCCTGATTCCTCATCCAGAAACATACAACTTCCCTCACAAGGAAGAAGCGCTCTTAATATGAGTTAATACACACATTAAATGCTTAGCATCATTGGAGGCACTCAGTAAAAGTTGGTAATAGCTATTATTATGGACAAATGATGTGAACACAATGAGTTTACCTCATTTTAATATGAAAACTCAATCTCTTTTTCTCTTGGTGCATTATATCCCTCCTCATTTTTTTGTCTTTATTTGCTAAAAAACAGAACTAAGTGGTATCTAAAGAATAATATAAGAAGAAAAATAATGACCTTCACAATGAAATAGTTCAAGATTATGTGAAATAAGTGAGATGGCATTACCATATTTCCATAGACATTTCACACACTCACTCACTCACACTTGCTTACATGCACACACGTGTATACTCAAAAGCACACAAACACACACATCTGTTTCTTATAAGATAATGGAATTGGAAAGAAAAGATTAGTTTAAAAAATTAAGTACTTTAAGATTTGAGACACAAAGAATAAAAGTAATTTTGAATATTGTATGCCTTACAAATAGGATGACACATTCTGGGAGAAAAGTAATTTGTAAGATTAGGTCACAGGAATAATTTATTAAAAAGTAGACATTGGTTACTCAAAATACCTTCTAATAAGTTAATCCATAATTTAGGCTCCATCTGAAATAGAATAAATATGGTTAAGGATTTTCATGGTGCTTTTCGGAACTCTGGGTGATATAAACTGAAAATATCTATAATGATTCCTGCATCAAAGGTTAGATTTTAAAAATTCAGAAGCTATCTATAAGGATTATGAAACTTTTAAAGAAGGTAAGAGGACTTTAAACGTGTGACTTCCACTAAAGATGGAGGCCCAAAGAACAGGAAACCACGGGTGTTCTGTTCTGCTGCTCACCAGTTTCCTCACAGCATTTTACTTTTCCCATCTAGAAATAAGACCCTGGTGGGAAAAGCCTTTTTGAATTCTTCAGATGAAAGGTAATGTGCGAGTGGCCATCACTAAGAGTTTTAGTGATCTCCCTGATCGATTTTTTCTCCTTTTCACATAATCCGTTCCGTCTGGGCAGCCATCTCCCAGACATTTCCCAAGACCATTTGAGCATGCAAAAGAAACTAGGTCATTGATACACTTAAACTACTTGCCTTTACCTTGGGAGCAACTATCATGCCTCAAGGTCATAAGAGCTCATATTCATACGAGCTCTCTTTGAGGAACAAATCTGTGATTCTCAACTAGCATTGTATACAGAAACTAATATTTGCAGAAAAGATACTTATTGAATAAAAAAGGAAATCTACTGGATGCAATGTTCCCTGAGTTTTTCAGTAATACAGAGAGATACTTTTCAAATGAAACAACAGTTATTTTATCTACCTCAATCATTCTTTTACATGCTCTTGCCACTGCTATTATTATTTGTATTTCCATTTTTTGGTATCAGATATTGTTCTGAATAACTAAAGAATGAGAGGTAGTCTGCCAACACAAGGAACAAATGATTAGTAAGCAGTAAATTAGACTAAAAACACAGTCACAATGCTTGAAGACAAGTCATGGATGTATAAGCCTTGCCAAAGCAAACAGTACATTAGTCTACAGAACTAGATTTTTCTAGGGAGGACGAAACAAGGAGGTACTCTAGGAAGGTAGAAATGTTAAGTAAAAGTAAATCAAGGAAATAGTGTATCGTTTTAGAATTTTCATTTTTGTTTTTAGTTGCAGTGCCAACTCGGTTTCATAATTCGCTTCCTTTATTTATAGATGAGAGTTCAGACCAGCACCACTGTTACGGTAAGTGCATTTTTTAAAGTCATTAAAGTCAGGGCTGTGGTGATGGCTTGTCAAAGGGTGGCTTGAGAAGACAAAGTAAAGTATTATAATGAAATGTGCAAAGACCTGGAGTTAGAAAACCAAAAGGGAAGAATACACACAGCATTTCTCAAGCTGAAAGAACCGAAGGAAAAATTCAAGCCTCAAGTTGCAATACTGAAGAATTCTATGGGCAAAATATTGAATGATGCAGGAAGCATCAAGAGGAGATTGAAGGCATACGCAGAGTCACTGTACCAAAAAGAACTGGTCGACATTCAACCATTTCAGGAGGTAGCATATGATCAAGAACTCGTGGTACTGAAGGAAGAAGTCCAAGCTGCACTGCAGGCATTGGCAAAAAACAAGGCTCCAGGAATTGACGGAATACCCACTGAGATGCTTCAACAAACAAATGCAGTGCTGGAGATGCTCACTTGTCTGTGCCAAGAAATTTGGAAGACGCAACAAAAGACTTCACCAAAGAGTAAAAAGAGAAACTATAGGCTGGGGAAAAAAAAAAAAAAATTGGCTATCACATATCTAATCTCTAAAATCTATAGACTACTTCAACATCTCAATAACAAAAAGACAAGTAATCTAATTAAAAAATGGGCAAAGGATATGAACAGACACTTCACCAAAGAAGACATTCAGGTAGCTAACAGACACATGGAGAACTGCTCCTAATCATTAGTCATTAACAAACCAAATCAAACCCAGTGCCGTCGAGTTGATTCCGACTCATGGCAAACTTATAGGACAGAGTAGAACTGCCCCGTAGAGTTTCCAAGGGAAACCTGGCGGATTTGAACTGCCGACCCTTTGGTTAGCAGCCGTAGCTCTTAAACACTACACCACCCATTAGTCATTAGAGAAATGCAAATCAAAACTAGAATGAGATACCATCTCACCCCAACATTACTGGTGCTAAAAAAAAAAAAACCCAGAAAATAACAAATGTTGGAGAGGTTGTGGGGAGATTGGAACTCTTAGGCACTACTGGTGGATACAATCACTGTGGAAAATGATATGGAGACTCCTTAAAAAGCCAGAAATAGAAATACCATACGATCCAGCAATCCCACTCCTGGAAATATATCCTAGAGAAATAAGAGCCATCACACAAAGAGACATATGCACACCCATGTACGTTGCAACATTATTCACAATAGCAAAAAGATGGAAACAACCTAAGTGCCCAACAACAGATGAATGGATAAACAAATTAAGGTGCATACACACAATGGAATACAATGCAACAATAAAGAACAATGATGAATCTGAGAAACATCTCACAACTTGGATAATTTGGAGGTCATTACGCTGAGTGAAATAAATCAATCACAAAAGGGACAAATATTGTATGAGACCACTATTATGAAAACTCAAGAAAAGGTTTACACTCAGAAAAAAAAGAAACAATCTTTGATGGTTATGAGGGAGAGGAGGGGTGGGGAGGGGAAATCACTAACTAGATAGTAGGCAAGTGTTAACTTTGGTGAAGGGAAAGACTATACACAATCTAGGTGAAGTCAGCACAACTTGACCAAGGCAAAGCCTTAGAAGCTTCCTAGACACATTCAAACACCTTGAGGGACTGAGTTACTGGGTCTGAGAGCTGGGGACCATAGTCTCAGGGGACATCTAGGTCAATTGGCATAACAGTTCATAATGAAAATGTTCTACATCCTACCTTGGTGAGCAGTGTCTGGGGTTCTAAAAGCTTGCGAGTGGCCATCTAAGACACATCTTTTGGTCCCATCCCATCAGAAGCAAAGAAAACAAAAGACGCAAGGAAAATATTAGTCCGAAGGACTAATGGACCACGTGAACCAGAGCCTCCACCAGCCTGAGTCCATCACTGACAGTTCTAACAGGTATCACAATAGAGGATCCTAGACAGAGCAGAACAAAAATGTAGAACAAAATTCAAATTCACAAAAAAGGACCAGACTTACTGGTCTGACAGAGAGTGGAGGAGCCCCTGAGGCTATGGCCCCAGACACCCTGCTAGCTCAGAACTGAAGCCACTCCGGAAGTCCACCTTTCACCCAAAGATTAGACAAAAAATAAACAAATGTGAGGAACATGCTTCTTAGTTCAATCAAGTATAGGAGACCTAATGGACAACACCTGGCCCAAAGGAAAGACGAAGGCAGGAAGGGACAGGAAACCTGGCTGAATGGACACGGGGAACGTGGGGTATAAAACAAAACGGAGAGAGTGCTCACACATTGCAGGGGCTGCAACCAATGTCACAAAATAATTTGTGTATAAATTTTTGAATGAGAAACTAATTTCCACTGTAAACTTTCACCTAAAACATAATAAAATTTAAAAAAAAAATCTGTCTTCATCACAGAAAATCTGGCAAATATCCACTGGGTTGGGGATCCAGAAGCATCGGTTTTCTAGGTAAGGAAAACTTAAACACTCGTAATCCTACCACTGTTACTATTGTGTTATATATCCTGACAGTGTGTTTTTGTTCTCTAAGCATGAATGACCAGTCCCTGGAGAAGGACATCATGCTTGGTAAAGTAGAGGGTCAGCAAAAAAGAGGAAGACCCTCAATGAGATGGACTGACACAGTGGCTGAAACAATGGGCTCAAGCATAACAGTGATTGTGTAGCTGGTGAAGGACGGGGCAACGTTTCGTTTTGTTATACATAAGGTTGCTATGAGTGGGAACCAACTTGACGGCACCTAACAACAACCTCAATAACTACTCAAAATCTCAATGAAGTGCCTGAATCAGCTCTGAAAATAAGATTTTTCAAAGATGGTAAGATTGTATGTTTCTTGACGAGGATCAAGACTAAGCTGTGAGCAGGAGCAAAGAAGGCCCAGGTCTTGCTTTCTGGAGTTAAACTGGCTGTAAAGAATTGCTTGGAAACTGGGTACTCTTTGGAAACTTCCATTTATAAGCTTCTCCTAAGTTTTCCCGAGCACCTACTATTGAAAAAAAAAAAAAAACTATTGAGGAATGTAATAAATGAACACAACCTACGTTGTGAGAACAACAGGGAAGTAGCCAATGGAAATCATTGGAAAGCACTTTGAAAACAGCATTAAAAATTCTAATGCAATTTCGAAAGTTATTTAATCCATATTGCTAGAGGCAGATGTTGTAAAGCCATGGTAACAGGCTTTCAGAACCCTGCTGTGGCTTTAAGGGTTGGGCAAATGCTTGAGTTCCTCACCCTGGGCATTCATGCACGAATTCACTGAGGTCCAAAGCAGGGCGTGAAGCTGCCTGGCAGAGGAGCTCTGGTTTCTTTCTAAGCCTCTGAGCCTCCATTTCTTAAACTGAGAAAAACCCATTACAATTCCTGAGATTCTGTCAAGAAGATTCAAGGACGTGCCTGAAAAGATTGTAGCAGTTTCTGGCACAGCAGGCGCTCAGTGAGTGGGAAGTATTGCTCCTTCTGACTGTGTTGTTGTGGATATTATAGATCCTACCTCCGCCAGCTTAGTGACATTGGGCAAGACGAAAGACAAACTCGTTGGCCTCAACTTGATCATTGACCAAATGATTGCTAAGGTCTTTTCCAGATTAAAAATTTTAGGCATGGGGACAGGACCAGAGGATTTGCTTAATCAGTGCCCCACATCTAGTCTCCCGGGGTCCATACAAAGAAGTGTTCTCGCACCAGCGAAGAGCGCACAAAGAGGACTGCTTTGCCAACTGTCATGCTTTTCCAGGGAGTGGCTCCAGGCACTAGCTGAATTATTCTCTAGCTGAGGGTACTGAGAAGCTCAGGGTGAGAGTGAAGGGATAAGAATGACTGTCTCTCCTCAAGATATCAAAGGGAATGCGTTGTGAGGCTCCTCAGTAAATAAAGTAGGAAATGGCGTTGTTAACGTGAGTAATACGTACTCTTTAGTAACCATCACCATGTGATAGATATCCACCCCACCCCACCACCCCCCACACGCTAATTCTATGCTCTTCTGTCAGGATACCTCCTGGATTACAGGCTGTGACTACCTCTCACAACTGAAACGAATTGTTGCCACTACAGAAAGGACTATTATTGTCTGGGATTATAAAGCTCAGGGGAGCAGCCAGGTACTGTGTCAAGAGAAATGTTCAAAGAAATGAGATTCTTTTTTCAAAACTAGTAGGACTTGAGCAATTTACTGTTTCTATCGAACATCAGTTCCCTCAAATGTAAAATTAGGGGATTTAACTAGATAAACTTTTAGATCAAGCTCAGCATTACTGTTTTGTGAGTCTAATTAAAAAGGAATGTTTTTTCAATTTGCTATATGTCTAATTAGTTGTTTTGTTTTTGAGGGAAAGAGGCTAATTTCTTTCCTTTTTTCTACGTTCTGTAATTGCAAGTATTATATTTCTGGCTATGCTCATGTTATCAAGTTCAAAGTATTTCTCTCCAGTCCAGCTTTATTTGGTAAGAAAATTACTAAAACCAAGTGCCTAATTCTGGCAAAAAAAAAAAAAAAAATTAATGGGGTAGATGTTAATGTTAATGTCTTCCATGGCTGAGATGTTACCACTGAATTAATCCATAATATTTACTGAGCATTTGCAGACATGTAGAAGAAGCATTAAATAAGACTCAAAGCTCAATTTTGAAGGATATCATGAGCAAACGTAATATATATTATGGATTGAATTGTGTCATCCCAAAATATGTGTTGCAAATCCTAAACTCTATGCCTGTGGTAAATCTCATTTGGGAATGGGTTGTGTTTGTTACGTTAATGAGGGAGGATTAGTGTAGGATGGGTCTTAAGTCAATCTTTTTTGAGATATAAAAGAGATTAAAACAAGCAAGCAGGCAAGGAGAGATAGGGTAAGTTAGATGCCAAGACACATGGAGATCTCCAAGGAACCAGGGAGGAGAAGCTGAAGAAGCAAGGCCATTCCACCGGAGCTGACGGAGAGAGGAAGCCCTCCCCTAGAGCCGGTGCTTGGAATTCGGACTTCTAACTTCCTAAACTGTAAGAAAATGAATTTGTTTGTTAAAGCCATTCATCTGTGGTATTTCTGTTATAGAAGCCCTAGATAACTGAGACAGAACTTGGTACCAAGTAGTGTGGGTGCTGCTCTAACAGATACCTAAAATGTGGAGGCGGTTTTAGAATTGGGTAATGGGTAGAGGCTGAAAGAGTTTTAAAGTGTCTAAGTAAAAGCCTAGATTGCCTTGAAGAGACTGTTGGTAGAATTATGGACGTCAGAGGCAATTCTGGGGAGGGCTCAGAAGGAAGTCAGGAGAGCTATAGAGAAAGTCTCTACCGTCTTAGAGAATACACATGGCACCAGCAACAGAATGTTGCTAGAAATGTGGACATTAAAGGTGCTTCTGGTGAAGCTTTAAAAGATGAACATGTACATGATCGGACAATGGAGGAAAGGTGATGCTTTTTATGCAGAGGCAAAGAACTTGTCTGAATTACGTTCAAATGTTTGGTGGAAGGTAGAACTTGTAAGTACTGAACTTGGATATCTGGCTGATGAGATTTCTAAGCAAGATCTTAAAGGGAGGAATCAGGTGGTTCTTCCTTGCCGCTTATAGTAAAATCTGAGATGAAAGAGATGGAGTTTAAAATGAACTGTGCAAAACAAAAGCGGAAATTAAAGATTTGGAAAATTCTGTTGTACAAACTGAGGACATCTGTCCTAGAATGTTCACCAAGGACGTGCCTACACAATCTTTCGTTAAAGAGATTAAGCCTGTGACCGATGGATCTAACCAACCACCACGGCAGAAAACCTATCAGCTTAGCCTGAAGGGGACAGAGAAAGAACAGGAGGAAAGAATGCTGTCTGCCTCTTGGAATTCTACAGGCAGGAAACAGGCCAGAGGAGCTATATCTGTTGTCCTCCAAGAAAAGAAAAGAACCATTCCTGGAGCAGCTCAGAGATCAGCAGAACTGTTGGAAGGAGCACTGAAAGCAGGGCCTTTTCAGTTACAAAGGGTGAGGCCAGTCTCCTGGATCTCAGAGGGTGGGGCCATATAGCCTCCTAGGTTTCAAAGAGTTGGATCTTTGTCAACTCGATTCCAGAGTATGGGGCTGCCATTAAGGTGTACCAGGGGGATGGGGCCGCCATACACAAAGGGCAGAAGAGCGGGGCCTGCCGGGGCCAAGGGTGTAGGGTTGCTACTCAGATGGACTAAGAGAATGGGGCTACCCCCAAAGCCAAGGAGCAGAGTTGCCAGTGGGCCTGGAAGGTGAAATTGAAGTCCAGAGAGACGGGCCTCTACTCAGAATCCAGAGGGCATAGCCAACACCCAGAGCTTGGAAGGCAGGGTCATTGCCCAGATGGTCTCAGAGAACAGAGGATTATTTTCAAGCCTTGAGAGCTAATGTAAGTTGTTCTGCTGGGTTTTATACTTGCTTGGTGCCTGTTATCCCTTCTTTCCCTCCAATTTCTCTCATTCACAATGGAAATGTTTACCTTGTGCCTGTTCTACCACTGTACTTTGGAAATAGATAACTTGTAGTTTAGATTTCACAGGTTCACAGATGAAGAGAAATTTTGCCCCAGGATGGAATATGCCTAAAATCTCACCCATAATTGACTTAGATGATTCAGAAGATGAGATTTTGGGCTTGAAGTCGATTTAAGACTATTGGGATGATATGATGGGGTGAATGTGTTTTACGTGTTGTGGCAAGGACATGAGTTTTAGGGGGCCATAGGGTGGAATGTCGTGGACTGAATTGTGTCCTCCCAAAATATGTGTTGTAAGTACTACCCTCTATTATGGTTATAATCCCACTTGGGAATGGGTTGTCTTTGTTATGTTAATAAGGTAGGATTAATGCCCAGTGTATCTTGAGTCAACAAGTAAGTAAGGAAGCAGAGATGAAGGAAGAGAGATGCCAAGCAACATGAAGATTGCCGAGGAGCAGAAGGTCAAAGAGACAAGGACTTCCCTCCATAGCCAAGAGAGAAAGAAGGCCTTCCCCTAGAGCCAGTGCCCTGAATTCAGACTTCTAGCTTCCTAAACTGTAAGAAAATAAATTTCTGTTTGTTAAAGGCACCCACTTGTGGCATTTCTGTTATAGCAGCACTGGATAGCTAAGACAATGTACAATAAAATAGTACACTAAATTATGCAGTGAAAAACAGGAAGTGCAATAGGGGCTCAGGGAGAGGTGAGATCACTAAACATTGGGAGATTAACACAATAATTTAATGTTCCTCTGTTTTACTTGTGCCTAGCCTCAGTGAAAAACTAAACTTCTTTTTTTTTTTATCCACAATGTTGTAAACAACTAGTGATGCCAGGATGATTTTAAAGGAGGCAGTTTGTTGCTTCCATTGCCATTGCCGTCTAGTTGATTCCAACCATAAAAGACAGAGTAGAACTGCCCCATAGAGTTTCTAAGGAGCACCTGGTAGATTTGAACTGCCAACCTTTTGGTTAGCAGCTGTAGCACTTAACCACTACACCACCAGGGTTTCCAGTTTGTTGCTTAGTGTACTTTATTTTGTGGTGTTTTACTACATCATGTAGTTATAACCAAGGCTTTATTAACTTCTGAAACCCTAAACTCCAATGTCCTGTATTTTGTTTGTAACCTCTCTTCCTTCCATCATCTCTTTCTTTCACTCTTGCTTTTCAATCCCATAGGACCCTCTAGTTCCTTGAAATCATCTTCTTCCAGTCTTTAGTTCCCCTCACTCTTCTCTTTTTCTCACCCATATACCCTACTGGGTGGATCATCTGGGCTGAGATCATCCTCACCCTCCATTATCTTAAGTCTATACTTCCAAACTGTAGTCATAGCGAGAGGCTATAGCCCTTCTCTGCGCTTTCGCAGTGGCTGAGCACTATTAGAGAAAAACACAAAACCATGCAGTTTGGCATCAGGTTCTGCAAACACAGGCTCTGCAAACTCAGCTGAGCTCTCAGTGGCTTCCATTAATCTCTTTCTTGTCCTTGCCAGCTGGCTTTCCCATTCCTCTCAAGTGTTCCAAACCTTCATTACTCTTCTCAGGCCCTCTCCTTCTCAGTAGATGGCTTTGTCCCTATTTTCCTGAGAAAACTGTCCCTCAGACTCATCGTTTGTCAAATTCCAGTCCTCCCATCTATGAATTTAACTAGAAATATACCTCTGCCTTGCTTGCTTGCTTCCTTTCTTTCTCCCTGAAAATGAAATATCTTGGCATCTGATCCCATCCCCTCTGCCTCCATATGGGACATGGCTGCATAGCCTTCCCTCTCTATATTTTGACCTTAACCTCTCCTTCTAGGCCCTTCTTTCTCAATCTTCCTCTCTCTCAATTCAGGTTCCAACTGAAAGTTCACCTCTTCATTGTGGCCTCCTCAGACCATGGGATCTAAAACAACCTCTTCAGTCACTCTGCATCCAGAACTCTGTTGTTTCCTCAAGTACACTTCCCATTGTTTTAAATTATTTTTTTTATTCAAATTTTGAGATGTAGTACATTAAAAAGTCGACAGAGGAAAGTGTTTAGAATGGTAGGTCCACAAAATAAAAAACTTAGTCTTTTTCAACATGTCTAAAATTGAACTCTTGATTGATTTCAATCTTTCCCTTCTCCAAAACTGCTTGTTTTCCACACCATATCATATAAATGCATCACAATCCACCCAACAGATCACACCAAAAACTTTGCATCCTTTCTTTTCCTCCTCCTTATCACTACCGCTACTCCATATCTAATCCATCAAAAAGTCTTATCTGTTCTATCTCTATACCTGTCAATATCAAAGAGAATCACACTTTTATCATGACTCCTTTTCAAAAATTCCATTCAATCAACACTTCTGATTAGGATTCACCAACCTCCATGGCATGAATCATGCTTACCCCTTAGTGTTCTCTTATTTAGGTCCCTTGCCTTCAAGTAATCTTCATCAATGCCTTCCTCCAATGGCACACAGATACCTGAATTTACTACTAGGCTGTCATTGAGGACATTGATCACTTTGTTACAGTTTCTTCCTTATGAGGACCTCGTGAAATTTTTCTCTTTTCTGAAAGTAGTGGCTGTACTTCTGAGCTACTTTCTTGTTTTCACCTTAAAGACATTACCTTAAGCTGGGTTCTCTAGAGAAGCAAAACCAGTGAAGCATCTATCTATCTATCTATCTATCTATAGAGAGAGAAAGAGAGATTTATATCATGGAAATGTCTCATGGGGTTGTAGAGGCTGGAAAGTCCCAAATCCATGGGTCAGGCTGGAGACTTCTCCTTACTCATGTAGCTGCAGGGGCTGGTGAACCCAAGTTTGAAAGGTAAGCTGGCAGTTCGCTGGCTCACAGACTATGAAGGCTGATGAATCCCAAGATCGGCAGGTAAACTGTTAGCTCAAGTCTTAAGAACCGGAGGTCAGATGAACAGGAGCCAGCTGCAGGATCCAGAGCAAGAAAAAGCCAGCGAGGTTTTCCCAGTAAGTCCACCTATATTGGATGCAGGCCACACCCCTAAAGAAACTCACTTTTAACTGATTGGCTACTCACAGTGGATACTATCATGGAGGTGATGTTATATCAGGCCTCATCATGGAAGTGATTACATCATTATATGGCTGCCAACCTATATTATAACCGTCAACCCACTGAGGATCATGACTCAGTCAAGGTAACACACAACCTTAACAATCACAGACATCATCTATGAATCACAGAACTCATCATGTGTCCTTTCCTGCCATTGGTAGCTAAAAACCTTAAAGGTAAACACTCTCCTCTAACTTTTTAATGTACTATATCTCATGCCTTTATGTATTTCTGGCTTTATCTTACCTTTCCTTTCCTTGCGTTTGCTCTGTTCAGATTTCTAGCACCACTGTTTTTAAAAAATTATCTTCTTTTATATTATATGCGTACTATAAGCTAAATATCTTTTTTTGAGATAGGGTGGTGGTGTTGTTAGTTACATCAAGCCAATTTCAACTCATGGCAACCCCATGTGTACAGGGTTTTCAAAGCTGTGACCTTTCAGATTTCTAGGCCTGTCTTCCAGAGTGTCTCTGGGCGGGTTCCAATGACCAACCTTTCAGCTGGTAGTTCAGTGCTTAACCACTTATGCCACTGAGACAGGGTAGACCAGCCCTAAATAAACTATCAAATTGTATTGTTTCTCAGACATTAATTTTTCCTCCAAGCAGACTGTGAGATCTTTGACAGCAGGAAGCAGTTTTCTTATTTAGGTGCCCCACCCCTTTCTCCACAAAGCACCTAAAGCACAACGTTGAGCTCACAGTGAGAGTCCATTAAATTTGTACTTGATTACCTTTTTTTTCCCAAGTTCCTTTATTACTGTGGGAGTATCTGAAAAGAGGAACTAAAGAAAGTAAAAATTTTTATCGAATAATAGGGACAATACTTATTAAATACAGCAAGGTAATAACTAATTAAAAATATTCTTTTCCAGGAAAACTATTTTACCATAAAGCCCATGGATCACTGCCTCCTCTGTGTTTGTGTCGTGTCCCTGCCAGACCAGCTCTGTCGAGATGACATCCTCTTGGGAGATGATGGTGGCTTTGTGAACAAATTCACAGTAAACAGTGAGGACTTTGGACTAAAGCAGGCAAAAACCAAAAAAAAATTACAAAATCAGGTCTTAGACTCAAAGAACTTTAAAAGGTAAGTGTATCATATGGTTTGATGTTGTTAGGTGCCGTTGAGTTGGTTCCAACTCATAGCAACACTATGTACAACAGAACAAAACACTGCCCGATCCTGTGCCATACCCACAATTGTTGTTATGCTTGAGCCAATTGTTGCAGCCATTGTGTCAATCCACCTCCTTGAGGGTCTTCCTCTTTTTCATTGACCCTGTACTTTACCAAACATGATGTCCTTCTCCAGGGACTGATCTCTCCTGACAACCGTTCAAAGAATGTAAGACAGTCTCACCATCCTTGCTTCTAAAGAGCGTTCTGGTTGTACTTCTTCCAAGACAGATTTGTTCATTCTTTTGGCAGTCCATGGTATATTCAATATTCTTTACCCACATCGCAATTCAAATGTGTCAATTCTTCTTCGGTCTTCCTTATTCATTGTCCAGTTTTCACATGCAGGTGACATGACTGAAAATACCATGGCTTGGGTCAGGCGCACCTTAGTCTTCAAGGTGACATCTTTGCTTTTCAACACTTTAAAGAGGTCTTTTGCAGCAGATTTGCCCAACGCAATGCATCTTTTGATTTCTTGACTGCTGCTTCCATGGCTGTTGATTGTGGATCCAAGTAAAACAAAATCCTTGACAACCTCAATCTTTTCTCCGTTTATCATGATGTTGCTTGTTGGTCCAGGTGTGAGGATTTTTGTTTTCTTTATGTTGAGGTGCAATCCATACAGAAGACTGTGGTCTTTGACCTTCATCAGTAAGTGCTTCAAGTCCCCTTCACTTCCAGCAAGGAAAGTTGTGTCATCTGCATAACACAGATTGTTAACGAGTCTTCCACCAATCCTGATGCCCTGTTCTTCTTCATGTAGCCCAGTTTCTCAGATTATTTGCTCAGCATACAGACTGAATAGGTATGGTGAAAGGATACAACCCTGACACACACTTTTCCTGACTTTAAACCATGGAGTATCCCCTTGTTCTGTCCAAACAACTGCCTCTTGATCTGTGTACAGGTTCCTCATGAGCACAAGTAAGTGTTCTAGAATTCCCGTTCTTTGCAATGTTATCCATAATTTGTTATGATCCACAGAGTCGAATGCCTTTGCATAGTCAATAAAACATAGGTAAACATCTTTCTGGTATTCTCTGCTTTCAGCCAAGATCCGTCTGACATCAGCAACAATACCCCTGGTTCTGTGTCTTCTTCTGAATCTGGCTGGAATTTCCGGCAGTTCCCTGTGGCTATACTGCTGCAGCCACTTTTGAGTTATCTTCAGCAAAATTTTACTTGCATGTGATATTAATGATATTGTTCGATAATTTCCACGTTCTGTTGGATCACCTTTCTTGGGAATAGGCATAAATATGGATCTCTTCCAGTCGGTTGGCCAGGTAGCTGTCTTCCAAATTTCTTGGCATAGATGAGTGAGCACTTCCAGTGCAGCATCCGTTCGTTAAAACATCTCAATTGATATTCCATCAATTCCTGGAACCTTGTTTTTTTTCCGATGCCTTCAGTGCAGCTTGGACTTCTTCCTTCAGTATCATTGGTTCATGACCATACATATCCCCTTGAAATGGCTGAACATCAACCAATTATTTTTGATATAATAACTCTGTGCATTCCTTCCATCTTCTCTTGATGCTTCCTGCATTGTTTAATATTTTCCCGATAGAATCCTTCCCTATTGCAACTTGAGGAATGAATTTTTTCTTCAGTTCTTTCAGCTTGAGAAATGCCAAGCGAGTTCTTCCCTTTTGGTTTCTTATTTCCAGGTCTTAGCATATGTCATTATAATACTTTACTTTTTCTTCCCAAGCCACCCTTTGAAATCTTCTATTCAGTTCTTTTAGTTAATCATTTCTTCCTTTTGTTTTAGCTACTCAACATTCAAGAGCAAGTTTCAGAGTGTCTTCTGATATCCATTTTGGTCTTTTCTTTCTTTCCTGTCTTTTTAATGACCTCTTGCTTTCTTCGCATATGATGTTCCTGATATCATTCCACAACTCGTCTGGTCTTTGGTCGTTAGTGTTCAACGTGTCAAACCTGTTCTTGAAATGGTCTCTAAATTCAAGTGGGATATACTCAAGGTCATACTTTGGGTCTAATGGACTTGTTCTAATTTTCTTCAGTTTCAACTTGAACTTGCATATGAGCAATTGATGGTCTGTTCCACAGTCAGCCCCTGGCCTCATTCTGACTGATGATATTGAGCTTTTCCATTGCCTCTTTTCACAGATGTAGTCGGTTTGACTCCTGTGTATTCCATCTGGTGAAGTCCATGTGTATAGTCACTTGTTAGGTTGGTGAAAAAAGGTATTTGCAATGAAGAGATAGTTGGTCTTGCAAAATTCTATCATGTGATCTCTGGCATCGTTTCTATCACCAAGGCCATATTTTTCAACTACTGATTTTTCTTTTGTTTCTAACTTTCACATTCCAATCACCAGTAATTATCAATGAATCCTGATTGCATGTTTAATCAGTTTCAGACTGCAGAAGTTGGAAAAAATCTTCAACTTCTTCATCTTTGGCCTTTGTGGTTGGTTTTTGGTATCATGCAGGTAGTCCATTTATTTTAATAGTTACAGTCCTTGTTCATTTACTTATATAGCAAAACAATGTGCCAGATTCCATGACATACAAAGTTGAACAAGAAATGCTTCTTGCCTCAAGGAACTTCCAGGGTGATAGGAAAGACAGACAGGGAAATTAGTGACTGAAATTCCTATTTTAAGTGCTGTTGACAAACTCTACAGGCATTTTAATGCATCGAAGAGTTAAAAAAAATTAAATCATGAAAAAACTATAAAAGATGTATATGACTATTTACTAGAACTCAAATATGAATAAGAATTCTATGCATAAAAGCAGTCGATACAGAATTCAAAGAAAATTTGATTGATTTGACTATGTATACAATAAAAACTTTTGGACATCAAAAGATAATATTTTGAAAGTAACAAACTAGGATAAATATTTGTAACAAATATGACAGACAAGGGATTAATACTCTTTAATAGGCCTTAGAATTCAATTAAAAAAACAATAATTCCCCAAAAGAAAAATGGGTAGAGACCATGAATAGATCCACACATAGGCACACACAGCACAGATGGTCAATAAACATTTCAAATGATCATCAGACAAAAATACTAATGAGAGTTTTCTGGAGATTAGGCAGGTGAAATTATAGGTGATTTTCATTGTCTTCTTTATAATTGCTGTATCTTTGAACTCTTTGGAATAAGGTGCGTATTACTTTTATTAGCAGAAAAACATTATGCAATAAATGCATGCCCTGGTAATCAAAGAAGTAGAAGTTAAAACGAAATGCAAGTTTCCACCTATAAAAGCAAAAAAAATTAAATTTTTTTAAAGCAGACACCACTGAGATGGACATTCTCATATACGGTTGCTGGTGGAACTGTGAGCTGGATCGACCTTTCTGGAAAGCAGTTCGGGAAGCGCATCATGTGCCTTAACAAATTTCCCATTATAACTCCCCTTGGAATCTGTGCTAATGATCTAATCAGACATCTGTTCAACAATACCTGGATAAGTATAGGCATCACACCATTAGTTCTAATAGTGCCCCGAAATAGGGGAATGGTTAGATATTATTTATTGGATCATTTAAATAATTTGGATATTATATAAATATAGAATATAGATAAAGTGTAATATAATATAAATGGTATAAATGTATATTTATATATTTTATAAATATATCCATGCACATTGGAGCCCTGGTAGCACAGTGGTTAAGAGCTTGACTGCTAACCAAAAAGTCAGCAGTTTGAATCTACCAACTGCTCCTTAGAATCCCCATGGGGCAGTTCTAATCAGTCCTATAGGATCACTAGGAGTGGATGGCAATGAGTTTGTTTTTTTTTTAATATATATATAGCATAATTTATATATAAAAAATATTTTTGTCTGATTCCTAAAGTATCAAAGATACTCCTAAAAAATATTTAAGGTAGCACATGTGCTCAATGAATTATAGCATGTCTATATTAGGGAATGCCATGAGCCAATTTAAAATTATGGTTTTGAAAAATATTTTAAAACATGGAAGAATACTTACGATATAATGCTAAATAAAAAGGGAAAAATTGCTAGTTTTATTTCTTCTGTGTACGTCTGAATCCAGTTTTATAAGAATTGCCTATATACGTACATGTGTGTATAAATGTGTGAAGTGTGGAACCCCTTTATAGTAAGTAAATTTGGCCTTTGATCTTGGTTCCCGAGAGCTGGATCATAACTGAGGCCAGTGAGTGGGGGCCCAACCTGACCAAAAGGGACCACCTGGGGGCCTGATGTTTGCTAAGCCTCAGGAGGCATGATTTAATCTATCATTGTCCAGTGGTGAGGCCAATAAAGGAGCTTCCTGGATAGTGAGAGCAAACATCTGCTCCCAGAAGGGTAAGTGTGTGTACCCTAGAGGCATGGGAGATCTGTGCTGAGGCTGGACCTAGCCATTTGTGTTTGTATCCTCTTTCTTGATAGATTAAAAACCTCCCCTTTCCCTGCAGTTTGTGGGCAGTATCAATGAATTATCAGACCTAAGAAACAAATAAGTGTCCCATACCCACTGCTCTATCCCCTTGTGAGTGCAGAGGAGTGAGCAATGGCTGCACTGGCAGCTGGAGTCTGAACTGACTAGGGAAGGGAAGCTGAGATTTCCCTGGGCTGGTTTAATATAACTGACACAGCAAGCAGGATTAGCTAGAGAGAACCCTGACTGCTCTACGTGTATGTGTGTGTGTGTGTATTCCTACTTAGAAAAAGACTGAGTGTAAATATTCCAAAATGCCTTCCAATAGGACTTCAGAGAAGTGATTTTATTTTCTTTTTTATGTTTTTGTACTTTCTGAATTTTGTACAATGAGCATTTTTTTTTTTTAAATAAAAAAGCAGACTTAAAAAAATACAGCATGGTACTTTGTCATTAATGTAGCAGTATTAGAATATACAATTTAAGGAGCTCATTAAATTGTTATTACAATGAAATTAAGTTTAGCCCCATTTCTGGAACCCTAGAAGGATACAATAATTAACTGTCTGGCTCCATTTTCCGTCCTTCACACACAAGCAGATTTACCTAGTCTCAGCGAAGTATTAGACTCTGATGGGGGACTTTCCCAACCTTGATGTGGCACTCTGCATAACATGAAGGATTTCATTCTAATTATACGATGTGCTCTCTGAATAGATCCTGAGATACTGCTCTTCTCTTTACTGAGATGTGCGCCACCTGTCAGAAAATTCCATGGGCTCTCTTTCACTCCATTTCCATTAGACAGATGTGTCAACAATGAGACTTGAGGAATCTGATGAATTTGAGGAATCTGCATACAGTTAAGTGTATGTCAATTCACATTGCTTCATGCGGATGATTATTTACAATTAGGTAAATGATTCAAATTATTTGAGGCTGAGGCATATATAGGCTGGGTGTTGTGGCATTTTCTTACATGAAGAGATCTTCAAACCTGACAGAATGAAAAGTTTTAAGGCCAAAGGGGAAGTCAGATTCTGGAGCCATTGTAATAGTTTTCCAGAAGTTGACATCAGCAGAATTAATTCATGTTGAGTGGATGGAGTGTGGTTAGAAAATACTGGTATGAAAAACATTGTACAAATTGAAGAAAGAGTCCAAAACTAAACAATCTGGCATAGGGAAAAAGCAATCAAACAAAAAACTCCGTCACCACTCTACTTAATAAGATATTGTAGAACTTTCCCACAATGAGTTGTGAACATGTCATTTTCTCAACTGGAATCCAAGCTCCTTCAATATGGGAATTTTACCTTAATCATCTTTATGTCCTCGGTACTTAGGTACTCAATAAATATCAGTGAATGAGGAAATAAAAGTACCATTATGCATGAGTAAATATAATACCATGAAGATGGCTACTTCCAGGTTCAGACAAGAATTTTGAGGCAGAGGGGGTGCCTTCTAACCCTAAGCTTCTCACTCAAATGTCCTGTGAACTGATGGACAACTCCCTGTTAAGCAATATGAAGGCTATTTTAGCCGCATCTTCCCTAATAATCTGGGATTATAAATTTTCCAGTTCTCCACTTTTGAAAGTATGAATGAATTGACTCATCAGATATAAAACAATATGAAACAGAGCCTTCCATTGGGGTGATCAGAATTGTTTCAGTAAAGTAAGGCTAATAGTATGTCCTTGAGTGGTGCAAATGGTTTCTACTTGGCTACTAACTGAAAGGTTAGTGGCTCAAATCCACCAGTGGTGCCGTTGGAAGAAAGGCCTAGAACTTTACTTCCGAAAGGTCACAGCCATTGAAAACCCTATTGAGTGCAATTGTACTCTGTCACACATAGGGTCTCCATGATTTGGCTTGATGCCAATGGGTAAAAAAGGCTGATAGTGCCAATATTGGAATGGGATCCTTCTAGGTTATTCCATTAATTCTGAATCTATAGTGCAAAATTTGACCACAGTATTTTAAAGTCGTTTTTCCATTAAATACCCTCCATAATTTAAGAAAATTTAGTTGAACAGCTAAAATGTGGGATAATACATAGGACTGTATTATACATTCAGGCTTTACCGCAGTTCAGTTGCGATTAATTTGAAGTCAAAATGAAACACCAAACAGAAACTTAGCGTAATGTATTTGTGTGCCTAATATAACCTCTTTTTCTTTTCTTCTGTTTTTAATCCTCAGTGTTAAAAGGAAGCTACATAACGACTGGGTCATGAAAATTAAATATCTGCCAGCTCTAAATTGCTTTGGATCCTGCTCCTTGGATAGTGTTCACTCATTAGTTTTGGATTCCTTGAAGAGACTTGAGGATAATTTGTGAGTACAAGAGTTTACATACATCATGAACAATCTGTGACTTTCAGAAGTTTTGCAGTGATAAGCCCATGGCAGCCTGGGAGCTATCTTTCAAATTGTTTTTCAGAAAAATCAGGTGTTAACGATTCCATTTGTTGGACAAGGTTAATTAGATTTTCAGGCGAAAATTGAAAGTTATTCACGCAAGACTGAATATGATGTGGCCTCCTAACAGCAGTGTTGCTTATTTGTTGTCGATTGCTATCATTTCTTGAGCTAAATCAAAGCAGACATTATCTATACCAATATTTGCCAAATACAGTGCTATTGGTAAAATCTAAAATCGTTCTTAGAGGTCAGTTGGCCCATCACCTGTGACTGCCTGCAACAAAATCATCACACTCCATGTATAGTACCCAAGATGACTTTCTCATAGAAAGGTGAATTTGAGTGGTGTGCAGTCTTATTTTCGATCTGGTTAAATATTAATAATTGGAAAACAGCCACTTACTGTATTTTAACTTTTCACTTTAAAAATCACTTGTGATACATGCTATGACATGGATAAACCTCAAAAACATTAAGCTAAATAATAGAAGTCAGACACAAAAGGCTGCATGTTGTATGATTCTGTTTATATGAAATGTCCAGAGACAGCGAGTTAATACACAGAAAGGAGATCAGTGGTTGCCCAGGGCTGGTGGTGGGAGCAGGGATTAACTGCAAGTGAGCACATGAAAATGTTCTAACACTGTATTATGGTGGCTGTTACATGATGTTATTGATTTGCTAAAAATCATTGAATTGAAAATTTACAGTGGGTGAATTTTATGGTGTGGAAATTATACCTCAATAGTGCAGTTTATAAAACAATGTTGAACCACAAATAAGAATCGACTTGTTGCAACAACAATCATATTATTCAAATTTTGTTGTAAGAATGAGCATAAATCTATCAAAGTACCATGGGTTGCAAGAATACTGCAAGACCCTTCCCTCCTGACTTAATTCCATTCTTAAAATTATTTTCTCAAACTTTGTTTTTTTCTGAATTTCAGCTTTTCCATGTAAAGAATGTGTGAGTTGGGATGAGGCTGAATCTTAGCTAGAGGACTTGGCTTTTCTTTCTTTACATTTTGGTACAACTAAAGAAGTGCTAGAAAAAATGTTGAACGGTGTCTTTGACTCCCTAACAAGACACAAATGCTGCCTTCTAGGTCCTCCTGCGTTTGATGAAATTCATAAAAAATGGGAAACAAAAGATAATGTCTATCCATGAAGAGCTAGAATGTCTTTAAATTACAGAGGTTTTATTTATTTATTATTGTGTTTTTAGTGAAAGTTTACAATTCAAGTCAGTTTCTCATATAAAAACGTATACACACATTGTTATGTGACCCTAGTTGCTCTCCTACAATGTGACAGTACACTCCTTTACTCTACCCTGTATTTCCCATGTCCATTCAACCAGTTCCTGTCCCCCTCTGCCTTCTCATTTCACCTCACATAGTCTGCTGCTCACATAGTCTCATGTGTCTACTTGAGCTAAGAAGCACACTCCTCACTAGTATCATTTTATGTCTTATAGTCCAGTCTAATCTCTGTCTGAAGAGTTGGCTTTGGGAATGGTTTTAGTTTTGAGCTAACAGAGGGTCCAGGGGCCATGACCTCTGGGGTCCCTCCAGTCTCAGTTAGACTATTAAGTCTGGTCTTGTTACTAGAATTTGAAGTCTGCATCCCGCTTTTCTCCTGCTCCATCAGGGATTCTCTGTTGTATTCCCTGTCAGGGTAGTCATTGGTGGTAGCCAGGCACCATCTAGTTCTTCCAGTCTCAGGCTGATGGAGTCTCTGGTTTATGTGGCCCTTTCTTTCTCCTGGGCTCATATTTTCCTTGTGTCTTTGGTGTTCTTCATTCTCTTTTGCTCCAGGTGGGTTGAGACCAATTGATGCATCTTAGATGGCTGCTTGCATGAAGGTTTTATTTTAAGCAATGGAATAAAAGTATTAGAAGTTTAATGGAAGGATGGAATATCACATCTCTAAAATGACTACCCGACATTTTCTTGAAAACTGCAGTCTTTATGAAAGATACATATTTTTCACTCATTTAGAAAAAGATGAAAATTTTTATTTTGGTGTGTAACATATTGCACTGAGAAATGTATTAAAAACTTATAAAAACTCTTTTCACAGCTCATTAAAAACAATTTTATTTCTTGACACCAGACCTTCTGATTCCACAAATATCATTTATATGGCATAATTAGTTGCAGAGTTTCATTTAGTTTCTGTAACATAATTAACACTAGTGATTATATCACTGGCATTTTAAAGGAATGCATTTCTGAAACATTTAATGAAGAAATAAATGCAACTTTATTTCCAATTTGATTTTATACGACATTAATACTTCATGATATATTTATAACTGTAAAGACACATTCTAAAACCTTATGCAAACATGTGCCCTTGAGGTCCGATAACCAAAAAAAAAAAACCATTGCCACTGAATTAATTTCAACTCATAGTGACCCTATAGACCAGAATAGAACTGCCCCATAGGGTTTCCAAGGAGGAGCTGGTGGATCTGAACTGCCGATCTCTTGGTTAGAAGCCAAGCACTTAACCACTGTGTCACCAGGGCTCCTGTGGTCCAATAGAAGACATATGTTCTACATCAACATCCAGAGAGAGGTTTTCCATTTTCAAGATACACAAGACCAGAACCATGATTTTACCAGTGCAAATATTTCCAGTACACTTACCATGTCAATTGTAATGGTTAATATGACAACAATAAACCCATACAGGTTGCGTAGACCAGCCTATAATCCTGAAGTATATTGATCATTCAGTGAATATTTATTAAGCCATATGTGTTAAACACTGTGAACAATACAAGTAAGTTAAATCACGATGCCTGCCTCTAAATGCTTAAAGCCCAACTGGAAAGGCAAGAAATGCAGACCTAGAATCAGCGGTATGCTGGAGACAACTCCCATCAGCTTGTCAGAGACAGCTGTTAAAATTTCAGGAATTTTGCAAACCTGTTGTGAAACACAGCCATTATTAAAATAGTAAATTATATCAGCTTAAAATTAAACTACATTAAAAAACGAAGGCCACACATACTGAGAACTCATCGCTTCCTATTTATTTTACTACATTTTACTATAATCTATGCTCTTAAGATTTTTTTGTCCTCAAAAACTAGAAATACTATTATAATGATGTGTAACTGCACATATTTTCCCAACTCCACATTCAAAAATGTGACATTGGTAGTTTGAAATTGGCCATGGCAGAAATATTTATCCCATTAACATTGGCAAACACTACAAATCCACCCCCCTTCTCCCCAAGAAACCCATTGCCGTTGAGTCAATTCCAACTCATAGCAACCATATAGGACAGAGTAGAACTGCCCCATAGAGTTTCCAAGGGGAGCCTGGTGGATTTGAACTGCCAACCTTTTGGTTAGCAGCCATGGCACTTAACCATTATGCCACCAGGGTTTCCAAACAAGTTATAGCAACCACAATAAACATACTAAGTCTGCATTTGGATGAAGGGGTATTTCTTCCTTCTTAAAGATTATCTTTTCATTGGTGCATTTAGCTTCCTATTGTCAGTGCTAACATTATAAAACAGAAATCAGAAGATTAGTCTAGACAATATTAACAGGCCCTGACTTCTAGCACCTAGAACTTGTCTTTTCAGAAACTCCAGCATCCCTCTCTCTGACCTTTCTGTTTTATGTTATGAACTCTTGTGAGCTCTAATTTCCACTACACCTACCCCTTTCCATCCCTGCTCATGAGGGCTCCTCTACACCTACACCTGCTCTTAAATGGTGGTGGTCTCTAGAGTTTTGAACTTAGCCAATTTTTCTTCTCACTTTCTATTCTCTTCTTGGGTGATTTTGTATCTTCTCCAACACACATGCTGACAAAACCTAAGCTATCTTGATTTTTGAATTTATGTATACCTATTAAGAAACCCCGGTGGCATAGTGGTTAAGATCTACAGCTGCTAACAAAAAGGTCAGCAGTTCAAATTCACCAAGTGCTCCTTGGAAACCCTATGGGGCAGTTCTGCTCTGTCCGTTAGGGTTGCTACGAGTTGGAATCGACTCGAAGGTAATGGGTTTTATGGATTCAGCATCTCCACTTGGATATCTCAGAGCCACTCAATATGACCATAACTATAATTTTATACTTATTAACTTCCCCCACCCCTGAATCTATTCCTTCTATAGCATTTGCATCTTTGTTGGTGGCACCATGACCCATCCAATCACCCCAGCTGGAAACCTGGAAATCTCTAATGACTCTTTCCCTCAAACCCTACAAGCAATCAGTCACCAAATGTACCTATATTACCTCACAAATACTTATTGAATGTGTCCTATTCTCTCTATCTTTATCCCCCCTAAGCTCTTATCTCTCATTGGCCTCTTGCTTCAATTTTATCCCTAGCGAATCTATTACACATTAATCTTTCAGAGTATTCTCCTGAGAATGGTATCCAACCATCTCAATATCGTTCACATTTTTCTGTCCCCTACACACAAAGAGGAAACCCTGGTGGCGTAGCGGTTAAGAGCTACAGCTGCTAACCAAAAGGTCGACAGTTCGAATCTACCAGGCGCTCCTTGGCAACTCTGTAGGGCAGTTCTACTCTGTCCTGTAGGGTCACTATGAGTCAGAATTGACTTGACAGCAACAGCTTTGGTTTTTTGGGGTTACACACAATGACTTCTGTGTTGTGGCCCCTGAATCCTCTTCACCTCATCTCCTTCACTGCCCTTCACTACCTTGTACTTAAGTTCCTGTAACTCTAGACTTCTTGCTGCTCTCTAGATACCCCATGCTGGGACTTTGTACATGGTTGGTGCCTGAAATACCCTCATCCCTCTTCCTCTCACTTCTTTTACTCCCTCAGATCACACATTTCTTTAAGGCTCAGGTGATATCTTTTCTTCTAGAGAGTTTTTCTGACCTTCCACCCAGAGAGGGTTAGTTACCCTTTTCATGCCTCAGTCTTGTATTTATTGAATTTTAATTATGCTTAAGGGCATGTCTCTCCAAGACACTAAGCTTGTTGAGGGTTATTAATATATCTTTCTTATTGTCCCATAATTTGAGGAAAACTACATAGATGACTCTGGAAGAAGCATGAGAGCAGGAGTCTGATGTTCACTTGTTTAACAAATACTTATTGGTAAAGCACTGTTTGAAGCACTGTACTTGGTGTTGGGAATTTAAAGGTGAATAAAGCTAGGTCCTTGATCTCATATCTAATGAGGGAGGAATGTAAATAGATGATTGCCACAGAGGGTGCTAAGTGCCATGATAGCAATATAAGGGAGGAGAGAAGGAGAGTAGAAGAAAGGGCTTAGATCATCTTAAGGTAGAGTTGTACAGGCAAGAAAAATCAGGGAAGCTTCCTGAAGAAGGTGTCATCCATGCTAAGTTTTGAAGAACTGGTAAGAGTTAGCCAGGCAAAACAATTGAGAGAGTGAAGTGGATAAATAGCCATAATAAAGAAATGCCAGTTGCAAAGGTATTGAAGTGAAAAAGAAGATGGTGCATTCTAGAAACTACAAGTGGTTTCATGTCATTGGGATCAGAGGAGAGAAGAGAGCTGGGGAAGATGAGATTAGACAGGCCAAATGTGAAAAGCCCGTATAACATGCTAAAGAGTTGGGATTTTGACTTGAAGGCTTTAGCAGACCATGATTTAAAGAGGAAAATGATAAAATACGCATTTTTGACAGATCACCCTAGCAGCTGGGTGTAGAATGGACTGGGGAAAGGCAAGTTGGCAATACTTTAGAGAAGAAATGATAAGAATTTGAACTTAACCAGTGGAAGTAGGTATGCAGAGAAAATAGATTCTTAAAAATTTGCAGGGCTTGGTGACCTGCTCCTTAAAGGAATGGAGAAGAGAGAAATCTAAGTTCCATTTTTTTATTCTCAGCAATATTTACTACACCCCTGTTATATACCAAAAACTGTTCCAAGCAGTGATGCAATGATAAACAAAACAGACATATTCTTTGCCTTCATGGAGCTTACATTCTAGTGCAGGAGACAGATAATAAACAACAATTAATCAAATAAAAAATAGAAATTTAGGTGATTATGTGCTGAAAATGAAGGAGATGAGAGGGTAGAGAGGATGGGAGGCAGTGTTTTTGATAGGGTGGTCAGGAGACACTGTTCTGAGGAGGCAGCATGTGAGCAGAGATCTGAATGAAGTCAAAGATCAAATCATGCGAAGATCCAGGAAAAGAACATTACGACAGCAGAGGGTTGCCATGCTGCTAGTGTGGACGACTGTTTGCGTAGTTGTGCTATTTACTACGATAGAGAAAATATAAGCGAGGGAGTAGGGAATAGGTCTCACATATGTTGGACATGTTGTCAGGAGAGATCAGTCCCTAGAGAAGGACATCATCCTTGATAAACAGGGTCAGCTAAACAGAGGAAGGCCCACAAGGAGATGGATTGACACAGTGGCTGCAACAATGGGCTCAAGCATAACAACGACTGTGGGCATGGCACAGTACCGGGCAGTGTTTCATTCTGTTGTACGTAGGGTCACTATGAGTCAGAACCGAATTGATGGCACCCAACAACAACAGGTTTGTGGGGGAGAGAATGAGCTCTGTCTATTCCACCAGTTACTCATTGACTGTGTGGTCTTGGGCATGTCACTATTTAACTTATTTGAACCTCAGTAACCTCGTTTACGAATGGAAACACTAACATTCTTACCTCATGGGAGTTTTGTAGTGCTTGAATGAGCTGACGTGGGTGAAGATATATTAGTATTTTCTAGTAGTCATTTAAGAATTTTTAAAGAACACATTGACTTCCAGCGGCCGTCGAAATCCATGATAATAATAAATGCTCCAAAAACTGGAGGAAAGGAAAAACTCTAACCTTTCCCATTGGGAACGGATGGTACAAATATTCCCTTTTTCCAAGCCATAGGATCTGACTGCCCATCAAGTGGTGAATTTTTTGTTAGGTTTAAAATGACATAATAATCTTATTGATTTCCTTCAAGCTGATATCTTCTCAGTAGGAGAACTATGCTCACTACTAGCATGATCCTAGGCTAACCCAATTTTTATTTGTTTGGTGGGGTAGTCCTGGGCAGAGTTGAGTCAGTCAGATTCTCACACTCTCCCTTGTTTTATTTGATTTTATTCTCTTTTATCCTCAGACCTCATCCTCTCCCTGACACACATACAGACAACCATTCTTCTGGGCTTGGTGTATCTTTTTCTGTTTCCTTCAAAATGTGCCTATTGTGTGTGTTTGTAGGTATTTTTAGCTTATATGATGCTATTGTAGGGAATTTAAAGTCCTACTCTGCATTGGAAACCCTGGTGGCGTAGTGTTTAAGTACTACAGCTGCTAACCAAAGGGTCGGCAGTTCGAATCCGCCAGGTGTTCCTTGGAAACTCTATGGGGCAGTTCTACTCTGTCCTGTAGGGTCGCTATGTGTCGGAATCGACTTGACAGCAGTGATTTGGGTTTACTCTGCATTAGTTTTAGTAAGGAGCCCTGGTCGCGCAATGGTTATGCTCTCAGCTGCTAACTGAGGGGTCAGTGGTTTGAACCCGCCAGCTGCTCTGGGAGAGAAAAAACCTGGTGATCTGCTCCCATAAATATTTCAGCCTTGGAAACTCTAGGGGATGGTTCTGCTCTGTCCTGCATTGTCACTATGAGTCTGAATCAACTTGACAGCACACAACAACAACAACACTCTCCATAGTGTCCATTTGGTCCCTAGTAGTTGTAAACACTTGAATAATTAGAAGTTTTTGTTTTTTAAACCAGCAGTATTTTCTGATCTTTGCTCTGAAGGACATTTATTTGGCGATGGTCAGAAATTTATCTTTGAACCCAATTCATTGTATTTGGGCTTATTTTTTTTTTTATTATATACCGACCCTCCTGGAATTTGGTTGGTGATACACTCAGCCCAGAGGGAGTCATGCAACTGTGAGATAAAAATACTTGACAACCTCAGCAAACAGCAATCATTGATCTGTTCAGTCAGATTCTGGCTGAGCTTTTCAACTCCTTTCTCACTTGTGCCACTCTCCTTCTAAATATAGAAGCTGAAGAGATTTCTCAAGTGATACAGTGTAATCACGTCTTCCTGAAATTACTTCTGCCATTGGAGAGTCCTCTCCATAGAAGGAAAGTCAGGTCCATTCCATCCCTAGATTCAACATATTCCTATTTCTGCAGTTCCCTATAATGAGTCTGAAATTGAGCCAGATGAAACTGCACTTACACAAACCCATCATTGGCCAGCTGTTAAAATGGGAGCCAGAACAGCTCCCCAAAAGGCCGGAAAAAACTCCTCTTTAAACAATTTCCATCTCAGAAACGATTACCATTCTGGTCGCAATTTTTTATGGTAATTTTACAAATGGAGTTTGGCACCAGTAAGGAAATGAACACCTGCAATTAATTATGCCGTGTTAAGCACGTTGGCCTGTTGCTGGACATAAGTTGAACCTTTAACCCTTTGATATAGCTTGTCAATTCCCAAGAGATGAGCAACTAACTACTTGGCATTACTTCTTATCAGTTACCCAAGTAGGAGCCGGATTGTTATATGAAAACTGTGTAGCACCCCTCAGTAGAGTTGCTATGGAGTCAGATAGAACTGGTTTTCATCCTAGCACTCGCTAGCTCTGTGATCATTGAACACATTACCGTTAGGTTTTCTTAGCCTCAGTATTCTCATCTTCAAATGGGAAAAAATATACTTACCTTATAGTCTTATCATGTAAAGTGCTGGCTTAATGCCTGGCGTATAGGGAAATGCTCAACAAATGTTAGTTCCTGTCCTTGTTCCTCTAACGAAGATACTAAAAAACATCAAAGTAGAATTTTCATACTGAGGAGAAGAGATGGAGCTATTGTAACCTGCACTGGTTTTGGGGTGCCTTGTTCCTGTATCTACAAGCTAAGTCTAGTCTGCAAGCTAATAGTGGGCTGTATGGGAACACAGCCACGCTTACTCGTTTTTGTATTGTCTGTGTCATTGTGCTACAGTGACAGAGTTGAATAGTTGCAACAACAGGGACTGTATGTCAACTCAATAAAATATTCATCATCTGGTCCTTTACAGAAAAAAAAAAAAAATTCCAACCTCTAATCTAAAAAACCAGTTGCCATTGAGTTGTTTTCAATTCATGGTAGCTCCATGTGTTGCAGAGTAGAACTGCTCTATATGGTTTTGAAGGCTGTGGCCTTTCAGAAGTAGATCTCCAGGCCTCTCTTCCAAGGCCCCTCTAAGTGGGTTTGAACTGCCAACTTCTCAATTAGTAGTCTAGCACTTATCGAGCTCTCCCAACCTCTGATATAAAGGTTTCTATTATGCCCTGCCTTGCCTTTTGGAAATGTGCACAATGTAGACCAATGACAGGCAATAATCCAGAGCGAAGGCACTTTTTAAAAAATACCTTTACCTGAGGAACTTAGAAATTTCTTACTTCTTAACCTGTTGCCATTGAGTGGATTCCAACTCATAGTGACCCTGTAGGATAGAGTAGAACTGCCCCAGAGGCTATAATCTTTATGGAAGCAGATTGTCACATCTTTCTCCTGTGGAGTGGCTGGCGGGTTCATACCACCGACTTTTCGGTTAACCACTGTGCCACCAGGGCTCACTTCTCCTATCATAAAAAATAAAATATTAATATCTTCTTTCTTGTCCCCTGCCCTCATTCTCTGTCACCACCCCCAACTCCAAGGGGAGAAAAGCTAGGACACTGCTTGCTCAATGGCCCCTCTTCTTTAGCTATCCCACAATTCCCACGGACTGCCTTAGTGGTCTGTAGAGCCATCTTCCATTCAGTAAATAACTCCAATCATGTAACACATGTGCCCCAGAGCATCCATCCCTTTACTTGCCATCTGATTATCCTGCTTCCCTCCCCACATCAGAGTTCATGAATTCACCGAAAGACAGGAGAGAAAACTGATAGGAAGGGTGCTATTGTTCAGGGAGAGTTTTTTCAGAATAGTGTTTTTTTTTCCCCCCGTTTTCAAGAAAGAAAGTGTTAGAACATGTTTCTCTTTCAAAAGTAATATAACTGAAGATCTCAGGGATACCAGGGAAAAATTCAGAGGGAACTTCCCAGAATCAGTACGTTTCTTTTCTGTGTGACTCTAGGATGTGTTTATTGTCAACCAGGCATTTCTCCTTTAAGGATATTCAGACAAATACTGGGAGCCTTCTATGTTCAAAGTATTATGTTAGCTGCATTTTATTTTTTTTAAGAGATGAACAGTGTGGGCCAGCATTTTACATGAGACTTTGAATCCGGTGCCACCCTGCTGTGGATGATGTTTACAGGTGGGGCTCAGTAAGACCCCCTGCATAGGGGGTATAGTGTAGAGGACTTTGGCTCCAGACCAAACTCTAGACCAAATATAAATGTCTCATTGTAAGATATCTGTGAAAACCCTCTTTTTTTCCTCTTAATTGTGGTGAAATATATAACGAAACATATTCCATCTCATGAAAATACTCGTAACTTGTGAAATGCTGTAGAAATACCAGTTAATATTATCATGATAGGTTTCTCACAAAGCGTTTGATTTTTTTTGAACACTCTAGTAGGCAGTTAACAAAATAAGGGGATACTATATGATTTAAAATCAGGATAGGTAGGTGTCAGGGTTTTATCCTTTCATCATACTTATTCAATCTGCATGCTGAGCAAATAACCCAAGAAGCTGGACTATATGGAGAAGAACATGGCAGTAGGATTAGAAGACTCATTAACAGCCTGTGATAGGTTGATGACACAACCTTGCTTGCTGAAAGTGAAGAGGACTTGGAACACTTATTGATGAAGATCAAAAACTACACCCTTCAGTCAGTATGGATTACATCTCAACCTAAAGAAAACAAAAATTTTCACAGCTGGACCAATAAGCTGCATCATAATAAATGGATAAACTATTGAAGTTGTCCAGGATTTCATTTTACTTGGATCCACAATCAATGCCCCTGGAAGCCAGAAATAAAACAATGTGTTACATTGGGCAAATCTGCCGCAAAAGACCTCTTTAAAATGTTAAAAAGCAAAGACATCGCTTTGAGGACTAAGGTGCGCCTGGCCCAAGCCATGGTGTTTTCAATCACCTCATATGCATGCGAAAGCTGCACAATGAATAAGGAAGACTGAACAAGAATTGATGCTTTTGAATTAATGGTGTTGGCAAAGAATATTGAGTATATCATGAGCTGCCAGAACGAACAAATGTGTTGGAGGAAGTACAGCCAGAATATTCCTTAGAACAGTGGATGGCGAGACTTTGTCTTACATACTTTGGACATGTTGTCAGGAGGGACCAGTCCCTGGAGAAGGACATCAGGCTTGGTAGAACAGAGGGTGAGGAAAAAAGAGGAAGACCTTCAATGAGAAGGATTGACACAGTGGCTGCTAAAATGGGCTCAAACATAGCAACAATTGTAGAAATGGCATAGGGCCAGGCAGTGTTTCATTTTGTTGCACATAGGGTCACTATGAGTCAGAACTGACTTGATGGCCCCTAACAACAACAATAGCGTGTATTTGTGAGCGTAAGATAGACCTAGTGACAGAATAAAAAAAAAGCTCTTAAGAAATATGCATCTGGATATGTATATGAAATATCTGTGAAAAGCAGTTAACCTTTCAAATTTCTTTTTCCAAATTAACACCGGTTATATATGCCTTCTTAGTTGAAATAGGCTTTATTTAAAGGTGCAATTTTTTCTGATATGAGAAAAAAGTTAAAACATTTTCTATAATCCTATAAGTTTATTTTTTTTCAGATTTTAAAAGAAATGAAAACACTTTTGTGGTCCCTTAAGTCCTGTGGATCCGGGGAACTGGGTCTGCCATATTTAATGGACAAGCAGGTCATGGCGGAGGACCCTATGACAGCGGGGCAAGGCTGCAGTTACACAATCACTGTCCGGGGCGGCACGTCTCTGTGAATTTCCCGAGGGCTACAGGAGTTCCCTTATCTGGAGCCATCCTAATGGGCACTGACCCAGGAGGACTCCCTGCCAGGGCAAGGCGACACGATAAGAGGCTGTTGGAAGACAAGAATGGAAGAAGATAATGCCATTGCTGTTTGTACCCCATTAAATCCAGCTCATTCAGTCAACCAGCTACAGTTACAAAATGTGCCATTTACAAAAGTGTCACTGAGTCACCAGTTAGAGCTTTCTACTTCTTATCTGGGATATTTAAATGTTTCACTATTCCAAATTCTAACTTGAATTTATGTTATTAAATTAGAGCCTCTTTTTCACCAACTTTGAACAAAATAAGACTGAGTTTACCTTTGCATTGGCTAGTCAGAAAAATTACTAGTATAAGCTGGATTTAAATTACTTTCAAGAAAAATTATTTAAAAATATTTCAAAGTGTCCTTTTACATAGAAATAATGTTTCTATTCCTGTATTTAGTAAAACTTCCTACTTAGAAATTAATTTGGCTACTCGTGTTAATTTTTCACTAAAAACAGTAAAACTAATTGTCCCTGCATGATTGTTCTTACTACTAAAGATTGGAAATGCTGTCCAAATTATTGATATTTTATTGTAGTGTATATTTTTTAAAATATAGGAGGTATCTCATTCAAAGGTTGCAAACTAGTGGCTCTTGAGCTAAATGCAACCTGCATAATGTGTTTTGTTTGGCAGGGTTTGGGGGCCATTTGTTTGTTTGTCTGACCTTGTATTTGCTTGTTTGGTGAGCTTGTGTTCCCTCTTGTTAAACAATGGCTGGCACTGGGCTTTGACTCCCCCTTTTCCTGGGGTATGTACTCTCGGTTCACCACCACCCTCTTTACTCCCTATTGTTTTATACCCAACCCACTTCACCCATTTGGTTTACCTACCTGGCTCCTTAGACATTTGAGTTTGTGACCCTTAACTGCTGCACGCTCTCCCTTCTGATATCGTAGTTCATTGATGTATTCATCAGTTCACTAAGGATAATAATAGCTGCCTCAGGCATATAGCCAACACTCAATAAATGGATGTTGACTGGCTGATTGAGGATCTACTGAGTATGCTCTAAAAACTCTTCTTCTTTCACAGGTCTTGCTGGGGAATTCCCTCCCTTGATTATTTCCCTTTCAGGGCATATTTTTATCCCACAATCCACTTTCCCCAACTTGTTTACCACCACCAGACCTTCTTTGGTATGGAAAATAAATGTTTTAGCAATCTTAGATAAGATAGAAACAACTTTCCGAACATATTACTGCCCTTAAGTCTTTCCAATATGGATATTCCATAGCCAGAAACCTTCAAAAAATTCATAAATCCAGACCTCTTTCTCTCACAATCCACCATCCTGTTCTGATTTCATATCTTCCTCCACACCTAATGCTACGTTATGGCCCAGAAAGCATCACCAGTTTAGAGTTCTTGTTCATGTACCCCAGTCCCAATTCTGGGGCCATTTCAAACGGCTGTGCAGGTTATACCCCCCACAACTCCAGACACCATTCACCTAGACTGTGGCTCTGCTTGACCTCCCTCCAGCCACAGCTATGCAGGAGGCATAAAGCCTAAGATTTTAAAAGTGAAAGAAGCTAGGTAGGTCACATCTAATCCTTGATTTTATAAATGGGAAACTAGCTCAGAAAGATTAAGTGACTTCTCTAAAGTTATATATTTAGCAATAGAACACAACCAAATTCCAGGCCTCCTGACCTCAAATCCAGGGCATGTTCTAAGTGACATCACCAGTTTACACTTCAAGTCCCTGCCATACTCCACCCACTTGATGGCAGGGACCCTACAGAAGTCTGCCCATCCCCAATTCTCGCTCTTGCTAGGCTCCCTGTAAAAAGAACCAACAAGAGTGCTGTTTCTTCACTTACTAAATGAGGATAATGATAATATTTACCTCAGGGACCAGCAATCGTTGAAACCTGTTAATACTCTGACTAGATCAGGTTAATGGGAGGAAATAGGATTATTGTGAAAGACGGCCCACCAAGGAGAAATTAGCAGTTCATTGCTGTAGTTCTGGTGAGAGAGGATGGAGGTTCAGCCAAGACACTGCAGTGGGAATAGGAAAACATGGTCAGATTTCAGATCTATTTCAGAATTTAGATCAACAGGACTTGATGGCAGGTTGGAAGTGGACAGTAAAGAGGAGGGTATCCAGATGTATTGTGGGTATTGTGTGCTACCACATGGCTCATTCAGCCACCCATTATCCTTTCTGGATTAAGACCTGATAGATCTCTTCCCATCCTCACCACTGGCACAACCACAACCCCAGGGTGGGAGATTTGACTTTTTTATTTTTTAAACAGGAACAGTAACAAGTGCTGTACTAATACAACCACATTATGGATTAAATAGACTTCTGTGGATTGGTGAGGACTTAATCATTACTTATAATATTTTCTTCGGGCAAATGGATTTAAAAACTGAGAAGTGAACCTATGGCACATAACCTATTTATAATTTGGAATTATCTTTATGAAGGAAAAATACACAAGTTTTACATCTAATTTGTATTTTCCAGGCCTGTCAGAGAGTTTTCCATGCCAAGAGGAGCAAACACCTTCTGTTACTGCGTAAAAGCAAATGTGATTGTGACTGGAGGTAAGATCCCAGTTCATGTTTTAGAAATTTTCTGCTTTGCAAACAGGGCTCTCCTTGTTTAACATACTGATTTTAATAAAGGTATAGAATTTACTGCTGGGACAAACTTTTCGCCAGTTGCCGTTGAGTCGACTTCGACTCATGGTGCCCCTATGCGTATCAGAGTAGTTACTGTGCTCTGTAGGATTTTCAATGGCTGATTTTTTGGAAGTAGATCACCAGGTGTTTCTTTCAAGCGCCTCCGGGCAGATCGAAGCTCCAACCTTTTAGTTAGCACAGCTGAGCATGTTAGCCATTTGCACAACCAGGGACCCTGGGGGCAAACCTTAGGGAATTTTAAAAAATTTGTGTAAAGTCCAATATGTCAGCCTTTTACTTCGTGGCTTCTGGGTTTGATGGCACATTTAGAAAGGCCTTCCTCACCCCAAGAATATGTGAAACACATTCACTTATATTTTACTCTAATGTTTTTCTTTGTTTGTTTGTTTTATATCTTATATTTAGACCTTTAGTCCATTTAGAACTTATATATATGTGTGCAAGTATGAATTCCTAGCCTGGGTTCATGTGTGGGTTTTAAAAGAGTCCCGGATTCCCCAGAAGTTGTAGGACTCGTGTGCGTGTGTGCACACATGTGTACACACATGTACATTTTTCTGGAAAGCAAGCCAAAATTTTATGAAATCTCCAAAGGGGTTCATGACCAAAAAGTAAAGAGCCAATAGTTTAGAGTTAATAGAGAAGAAGGCCAAGGATAGAACCTTGAAGAATACCAACATTGAAGGGATAAGTAAGGTAGAAGACAGGAAACAAGGTCATCTGCTGAGAGTGAGGGGAATGATGATGATGTAAAAAGTTTGAGGGGGAAAGTGGAAGGCTGAAATACTCTCGGAGCCTTAGATGCCTCAGCTACAATACCAAAACAAAACTAAACCCACTGTCGTCGAGTCGATTCCGACTCATAGTGACCCTATAGGACAGAGTAGAATCGTCCACAATAGTGGGGCTCTAATCTGCTAACAGAAAGGGTGGCAGTTCGAACTCACCAGCAGCTCCATGGGAGAAAGATGTGGCAGTCTGCTCCTGTAAAGATTTACTGCCCTTTAAACCCTATGGGGCAGTTCTGTTCTGTCACATGGGGTTGCTATGAGTTGGAATCGACTTGACGGCACACAACAATAACAACATAGAGAAATGACTTTGACCCTGGGCTCTGGAGTCAGACTGTCTAGGTGCAAATGCTGGTTGTCTTACTCCCAAGCTGTGTAGCCTTGGGCAGGTTTTTTAACCTTTATTAGCTTCAATCTCATCTGTAGAATGGAGATGATGGTAGTACCTACTCATGAGTTTATTGTGTGAATTAAACTAATTCAGATAAGGCTCTTAGCATGGTGCCTTGCATGTAGTAAATGCTCAATACGAGTTTGCCAATAATACTAAAATAACAACACCTACTTCATAAAGTAGTTTTTAAGATTAATGGAGATGATGTATGCCTGGCATGTAGTAGATTCTCACTAAATATTCTATCCATACACAATACATAAGAAAAATCACTTTGGAGATAAGAGGAGGTTTGTTGGGATAAAATGAAATCAATATTCTATTCAGGAGGCTGTTACAGAAGTCATGAATGAGATGACGAGGGTCTGAATTGTCATAGGTTTTATGGAAATAGAAAGAAAAGAGTCAGTCTTAGAGACACAGGAAATAAATTCTTCATAAGCCCTGGCAATTGATTGATACCAGTATTAATAAGAGAGATTGGCCAGCTCCAAGTTTGTAAGGTGGGAAAACTGGAGCAATTGTGTTGTGACTTACATGGAAATTAGGAAGAGGGTACTTACATAGGGAAGGAAACCAAGCCAAAACTCAATTTCAAGTTTAAAGTCAGATGTTGATTAGACATTCTGGGGGGATTTCTTCTGTCGATGGGAAAAGGTCTGGTTGGAGATGTGAGCTGTTGGTAGACTTGAAAGATGTAAGTGAGCAAAACAAACAAGAATAAAGAAAATGGCCTAAATTGAAAGTCTGAAATTAAAAAAAAAGGAAAAAAGATTTTACAAAAAGAAGAAGAAAACACTGCCATAAAAAAAAATCCCATTGCCACTGAGCTGTGCAGAGATGGAAGCTTGGCTCCATGTGCAACCTGCTGCCAGAGCCAAAAAAGGCATCGCTGCTGAAGGTGTAACAGTCATTAAGACTGTTTTCAAGAGGCGTTGAAGACTGCCCTCACCCACGATGGCCTAGCATGTGGAATTCATGAAGCTGCCAAAGCCTTAGACAATGCCAAGGCCATCTTTGTGTGCTCCCATTCAATTGTGGTGGGGGCTGTGTATGTCAAGTTGATAGAGGCCCTTCGTGCTGAATACTAAGTCAACCTGATTAAGGCTGATGACAAGAAACCAGTGGAATGGGTCCCAAACCAAATCAAACCCGTTGCCTTCATCGAGTCAATTCCAACTCATGGCCACCCTATATGACAGAATAAAAAAGATATAGAATAGAACTGCCTAATAGTCATACAGAAGCAGACTGCCACATCTTTCTTCTGTGGAACAACTGGTGAGTTCAAACCACTGACCTTCTGGTTAACAGCTGAGCAGTTTAACCACTACACCAACAGGGCTCCTCACAGAATGGGTAGGCCTCTGAAAAACTGACAGAAATGGTTGTTGTTGTTTGGTGCCCTTGAGTTGATTCTGACTCAGAGTGACCCTATATGACAGAATAGAACTGCCCCATAGGGTTTTCTAGGCTGTAATCTTTATGGAAGCAGATTGCCAGGTCTTTGTCCCACTCAATGGCTGAGCAGGTTCACACTGCCAATCTTTTGATTAACCGTGGAATGTGTAACCGTTGCACCACCAGCGCCCATTGGGAAACCCTGTAAGTGGTTGGTTGTAGTCGTGTGCTTGTTAAGGACTAGGGCAAAGAATCTCAGGCCAAGAATGTCATCCAAGGCTATTTCCAATGCAAGAAATGAGCAGATATTTGGCTTTCAAAAAAAAAAAAAAAAATTAATAAATGTACCACGAAAGTCCCAAATATCAAACAAGTAAGAGCTACTGGCCCCTCCCATGTAAAGTTTCTTCAAATTCGTTCACCCTAAACACACAGCAGCCAATGCATGTTTTCCTGCCAAGGGATCCTGCTTCAGCCCTGAATTGCCTCTGTTGATAGCTGCACTATTTCATGACTAGGCAACCTCCCTTCTAAGCGCATGAAGTTGAACTCAATAAAAAAATTATTTTCAAGTCCATTGTGCATCTAAAGTTTGTGCACAGCTTTGGGCCTTCCATAAAACTTATTTAAAATTAGCTATGATTCAGAAATTATTTTTAAAAAAATTATACAGTAGTCTATTGGAAAGTGAAACAAATAGAAACAAGGCATTAAAAATTAGAGGAGCTGAGTTATTCATAGCATGACTGCTACCAAATGTATGATTTTCAACGATCACTTAATCTCTCTTTGTTTTTCATTTTCTTTATCTGGTAAAAGGAAGGTGTTGGACTACCTGATTTCCAAGATCCCTTTGCATCTAAAACACTATGATTATATTGTTTAAACTTCCTATTCATAGGGAGATAAACTAAAATGTCCTCTGGAAATTTTGGAACCCAGCTTGCCAATTAAATTTAACTTATACCCACAGCTTTGCGCACTCAGAAAGACAAAACATTAATTAGCCACAAACTTCTAAAATTCAATTAAGGTCAAGAAAAGAAAGGAAGGTGTCTGCAAAGCAGTGTGTGACAGTCATGGCTTGGACTTGGAGCAGTTTTCCTGAGCCCTGGTGATAAGGTTTCTCAGAAAAAACAGGAATCCAAGTCTCCAGACTGTACTATTTCAGGTTTATCATGTAAAGAATGCCATTCTAAGATTTAGAACACATAAAGGAACAGATACTAGAATTAGATATTTTCAAAAGTTAAACGTACAATTACCGTAAGACTCAGCAATCCCAATCCTAGGCATATACCTAAAAGAACTGAAAGCAGGAACATAAACAGATACTTGTATACCAATATTTATTGCAGCACTATTCACAACAGCCAAAAGGTGGAAACAACCCAAGTGTCCATCAACAGATGACTATTAAATAAAATGTGGTATATACATACAATGGAATATTACTCAGCCATAAAGAGAAATGAAGTCCTGATACTTGCTACAAAATGGATGAACCTTGAAAACATTCTGTTGAGTGAAAAAAGGACAAATATTGTGTGATCTCACTTATATGAAATATCTAGAATAGGCAAACATATAGTGACCAAAGTTTATTCATGGTCACCAGGGGCAGGAGGGGCCCTAAGCTTCTGTTAAGGGTAATGGAAAATGTTGGAAATGGATAGTGGTGATGGCTGAACAACAAGATGAACGTGGTTAATATCACTGAATTGTACAGGTAAAAACTGTTGAAATGGCAAATGTTTTGTTATAGATATACTTACCACAATAAAAAAATTTTTTTTAATAAATGAGATGGTTATATCTCTATTTCTTCATCATCACTAGCCCTTCCTGATTTAATGACTGATTTGACTTATCACTTGCAATGGAAATTTTGGGTTTTCCTGACCTGAACCACAAGTCCGAAAGAGGTCATGGAAGCCTGAAGTGATGAAGGAGGAGAGCATAGTAGAAATGAGAGACAAAGCAAGAAAAATGTCTGAGACTCAAGGGCAATGCACTGTGTACCCCCCACTGCACATCCTTAGTTAGGTACAAATAGTAGCCTTCCGTCATCTTTTAACCTAAACCCTAGGTGTGAAACTCTTTGAGAAAGCAATACCAAAATATATGGCTGAGTTGAGATTTGATTCCTAAAACCGTATTGTTCCGAAAAGATATCCTGGGACTAATTTATCTGAATCGGTATTCACCACTTGGACAGCCCTTTGTTCTCACACAAAAGAATGTAAACTGTAAGATGAAACATGGTGTTTACTATATCATAGGGTCTCCATCTACAACTTTGAAAACACATGAATTGTAGGTTTCATAACTCTCTCACAAAGACAAGAAAAGTTTGCAGTTTGACTGACAAGCAATTAATACCTCTCAGCATACAAAATTTATTGAATTGTCACAGTTGTGGAGACTCTATTAGCAGAAAATGCAAATCCTCAAAAACTGAGAACACGTTTTTCTCAAGAGAATATTCTTGTTGATTAGCGATTCAGCCAAGCACATTGCGAAGTATACAGCATGTACCAGCTGATGACTCTAAGTATACAATGAAAGCAGCTTTGCTAGGCAGAGTAGAATGTATTAAATGTGCAGAGACATTTGATGAGCTTGAAAGAACAGAAGCTCTTGCAGAAAAAAGAAAAAAAATCAAGCCAAACTAGGGCAGTATATTTACAAAAACATTGCAAATTTCCAGAGTGTTATTGTGGTGGCCATCAAGAGTTTTTTACCCAGGGATAGCTTGGCCGCATCCTCCAGGAAGGCTAATGCCCGTTTCAGGGGTTGTCTCTACTGGCTATTTTAAGAATTAAGCTCATAATTTGGAAGGTCCAGTGTATACAGCAGTTATCTGCCATCTAAGATCTCTTGGGGGGAAGGAAAGGAGGGCTCTGTATGCATTTGTTTATATTTCATTCAACAAATATTTATTACCCAGTTGTATGGACTTCTTGTTGTTAGCTGCTGTCAAGTCCAATGCAGGACAGTGCCTGGTCCTGCACCATCCTCACAATCGTTGCTATGTTTGAGCCCATTGTTGCAAGCCACTGTGTCAATCCATCTCGTTGAGGGTCTTCCTCTTTTTTGTTGACCCTCTACTTTACCAAGCATCATGTCCTTCTCCAGTTACTGATCCTTGCTGACACATGTTCAAAGTAGGTGAGACAAGTCTCACTATCCTCACTTCTAAGGAGCATTCAGCTATATTTCTTCCAAGACAGACTTGTTCATTCTTCTGGCAGTCCATGGTATATTCAGTATTCTTCACCAACACCATAATTCAAATGCATCAATTCTTCTTCTATCTTCCGTATTCATTGTCCTGCTTTCCCATGCATATGAGGTGATTGAAAATACCATGGCTTGGGTCAGGCACACCTTAGTCCTCAAAGTGACATCTTTGGTTTTTAACACTTTAAAGAGGTCTTTTGCAGCAGATTTGCCCAATGCAATATGTTGTTTGATTTCTTGACTTCTGCTTCCATATTTGTGCCCATTAAAGAAAGGTGATCCAACAGAGTGCAGAAATTACTGAACAATAGCATTAATATCACAAAAACCAAACCAAACCAAACCCAGTGCCGTCAAGTCAATTCTGACTCATAGCGACCCTATAGGACAGAGTAGAACTGCCCCATAGAGTTTCCAAGGAGTGCCTGGAGGATTCTAACTGCTGACTTTTTGGTTAGCAGCCATAGCACTTAACCACTACACCACCAGGGTTTCCATTAAGCAAGTAAAATATTGCTAAACAGAATTCAAGAATGGTTGCAGCAGTACACTGACAGGGAACTGCCAGAAATTCAAGCCGGATTCAGAAGAGGATGTGGAACAAGGGAGATCATTGCTATGGACTAGAGACTATAAACCTCATAAAGATCAGGTTGTATGCCCAACCTTCAAAAACTGAAAGTCTAATAGTACAAATAAGACATGTATGTAGATAACTGTAATACAAAGTAGAGCATGAGTCACCAAATAATAATAATGATAATAGTAATAATATAACAATAATAATAAATAACGCAGATAAAGTGCTGAAGGCATTTAGAGCTTAGTGTGGTTTCCTTTCTGCTCATTCTGGCTTCAAAAAGCTATCACACAGGCTATATACGGATTACATTACTATCAACAAAAAGCAAGCACCGCTGGAGGACCTCTGGTAGTAGACAATAGAGAACTTCTGGAAAATTAGGTTTCCTTCACAATGCATCCTGGGCGAATCCCGTGGTTTAAAGGGCCTGGAAGTTTATTGGGTGGTAGTCCTAGTCCTCTATTGCATCCTCCTCTGTGTGATATACAAGTTAGGCATTTTCTTCTGGGGAGAGCCTGACCCCATCCTCCAGGAGGGATAATGCCCATTTCAGAGGTTGCTGGGCCGACATTATCTAGGACTTTCAACTGGCCTGAGACTTGAAGTCCTAAACACACCTGAGTGATATACTTCTTGCCAGTGACAATCAAATGCAGGCAAGATACTCTACTATTGGAATTATTCAGTTTGAATCACGTAACTGAAAACCTGGGGGTTTTCTCAGTACCTATAAGAATTCTATACTACCTTCATACTGTTTGGAAACCCTGGTGGCGTAGTGGTTAAGAGCTATGGTTGCTACCAAAAGGTCAGCAGTTCGAATCCACCAGGCACTTCTTGGAAACCCTATAGAGCAGTTCTACTCTGTCCCATAGGTTCACTGAGTTGGAATCAACTCGACAGCAACATTTTTTTTTTTTCTTCATACTGTTAACCATCTCTCCCCCCAGAACACACATTCATAAAATTTTAAAGCTGGGAAGAATCTTGTAGATCAGTTTTACAGATAAGGAAATTGAGGTCACTAATTTATCTGAACTAATATTAGCTCCTTTGGACAGCCCTTTGTTCTCATGTAACCAGAGAGCTGGTGTAGATGCGCTTGAGTCAGTTTACTTTGCTCCCAGCCTTGTGTTCTTTTCCCCGGACCGCACTAATTGGGTTCACTAGAGGCTGTTTTTCTTTCACTTTTTTCTCCAAACTAAACCAGCTCGTAAAAAGTGAGACATTTGTGGGGCCTTAAAAGCTTGCAAACAGCCATCCAAGGAACAACGAACGGTTGGTCTCTATTGGCCTGGAACAACAGAGAAAGAAAGAGATTCAGGACGAGGAGGGAGGACATGGGATGTGTGGCTAATTGCCTCCATGAACAATTGCCTTTTTGCCATGAGACGAGAAGAACTGGATGGTGCCCTGCTACTATTACTGAACATTTTAATCAAAGATTCCACAGAAGAATCCTGATCAAAGGGGAAAGGTACAGAACAGAATTTCAATTCTCATGGACTCCAGACATCCTGGAGCCATGAAGGTTGGCTAAACCCCTGAAACTATTACCCTGAGATGATCTTTAAACCTTAAACCGAAAATATCCCCTGAAATCTTCTTAAAACCAAACAATAGTTTAGCTTAACTAGTAAAAAATGTCTGCCTTGAGTATTGTGCTCTTTTAAGAACTATCTGTATGGGGTCGAATTGACAACAGCATCTTAAAAGCTTAGATAGGAACCTTAAGGGGCAGTGACTTTATGTTAATCAGGGAGAAACACCTCAGAAACGGAGGGTGAGAACGGCTGCACAACTGAAAGAATGTAATCAGTGTCCCTAAATGGCATATGTAGACACTGTTGAATGAGCATATGTTTTATTGTGTATATTCTCAACAATAACAACAAAATAAATAAAATTATTAAAAAAAAAAGTGAGGCACTCGGATCAAGTGACTCACCAACTGAGATTAGAACTTGCTAAAGGAAAGAAAATTCTATCTCTCATGTGTAGATTTTACCTAAATCCTGGTTTAGCAAAAAAGAAAAATAAACGGAAAAAAGAAGAGAAGGCGAATTAACACCTTGTGAATCATAATATATTACAGGGAAGCCTGTGAGAGGCAGAACATGTCAAAACTGCCTTGTTTTTCTGGGTCTTGCAAGTTTTCTGCCTTTGACAGAGTACAGTCTTAACCACTTTTTTCTGTCACTCTTAGTGGAAAATATTTGGGTTTTCCTTCTCTTACAGGTGTCTGTCTTAGGTTCTGGCTTTCACAGGTTTTACTGTATTTATAACATTTCTATTTTCAGGTTTTATATACCTTCTATAAATACTTGCTTTATATATCTTTCATGCCTACCTTATTGCTATTACTGGATTATAAACTCTCAAGGCCAGGGACCATGTTTCATATATATTTGTATCAGCTCCTCTCTGTCTTCATCAAATGCTTTGTAAAATGCATCATCATCATAATAACACTAGTAGTAATAATTGCCAGCTTATGGTCCAGAAACTGTTGAGTTATACATGTACCATTTAATTCTTAAAAAAAAAAGCTGACATAAGCTCCCTTTGTCTCCACTACATGGACAAGGAAACTCAGAACCAGAGAGGTGAAACAACTTATTCTAAACCTGTTGCTGTCAAGTTGATTCTGACTCATAGCAAACCTACAGGACAGATTAGAACTACCCCATAGGATTCCCAAGGAGTGGCTGGTGGATTCGAACTGCCGACCTTTCGTTTAGCAGCCGAATGCTTAACCAATGCACCACCGGGGCTCCAACTTATTCTAGGTGATAGAATAAGGAATAGAACTAGGTCTCAAACCAAAGCAGATTTAGTCAAAATGTGTTAACTACTTCATGAGTGGCTCTATTGGCCAACTCATTTACTTAGCAGGCATGTATTAAGCACTTACTCTTTAATAGGAATCCCTCCCTGGGTGGTGCAAACAGTTGATGCGCTCTGTAGCTAACTGAGAGGTGGGAGGTTTGATCCACTCAAACGTACCTCGAAAGAAAGGCCTGGTGATCTAGCCATTGAAAACCCTGCCGAGCACAGTTCTACTCTGACACACGTTGCCTCATCATGAATTGGAGTTGACGCAACAACAACTGGTTTGGTTTTTTGGTATTTGTCAAATTCTGCTATGAACTGGAAATACAAGGCTTATGAGATAATGGGTGAATAGATGTGGAAACAATTATGTTGAGTAGGATGAGTCCTATAGAAGGAGTCTGAAGAAAACATCCCGAGAACACAGAGGAAGAAGTCTTAACTCCATCCAGGGTTGGGAATGGCAATCAGGGAAAACATTGGGGAGAAAATGTTGGATCTGAGCCTAAACGTAAAAGTTTTGGTCTTTACAGAAGTAGACTTTGGGCAGGAACAATTTCTAGTGTTTCTTGTATCCTGAGCATCTAGGAAAATGCCAATGTATAGTAGTTTCTCAAGAAATCTTTGTTAGAAAAAATGAGCCCTGGTGGCACAGTGGTTAAGAACTCAGCTGTTAACGAAAAGGTTGGGAGTTGGAATCCACCAGCCATTTCATGGTAACTCTATGGGACAGTTCTACTCTGTCCTATAGGGTCACTATAAGTTGGAATCAACTCAACGGTTGCAGCTTTGGGGTTTTTTTTTTTTTGGTACTCCAAAGGAGGTGGAGGCCTGGTGGCACAATGGTTAAGAGCTACAGCTGCTAACTCAAAGGTCGACAGTTCAAATTCACCAGCTGCTCCTTGGAAACCCTATGGGGCAGTTCTATTCTGTCCTATAGGGTTGCTGTGAGTCAGAATCAACTTGACGGCGATGGGTTTTTTTTTTTTTTTTAGAAGTAGATCTAATTTATTTTTTTAAAAAATCATTAACAGTAATTACCTATGGTGAGTGGAACTAGGAATTATGTGGAGAAAGAAGACCAAAAAAATACCCTTCCATCCTTTTGAATCTTTTACCATGTACCCATGTAATTTTAACAATTAAACAAAAGTATATGCTATGATTATAATTACTCACAAATTATAAATGCTTAGAGACAATTGCTAGATGGGAAGAGGGAAAAATGAAAACAGTTGATTTGTTAGGATGGTGAGATTATGTGCAATTTCCCTCTTCCCCTGATTTCTTTCATTATTATAATGTTTGCATAATTTAAGCTTGTGAAAACAAAAGAACAGCTGCCTTAAATACTTTTTGGAAGTAAATAAAGTATAAATAATGCATTAATGCATGCATAAAGAGAAAAGCATTGAATCAAGATAAGTACTCATAAAATATTTATAAGAATTCACATTTGTATTTATAAAAACAATCATTACAAAACAGCCATAACAAGTAGAAGCAGATTCAAAATGAGGTAGCAGTTGAGCAAGTCAATCAGAAAATGCAGCCCAGAAGAGACAGACGGTGATTTGATCACAGAAGAAAAGTAAGGGTATGACTGGGCAAGAGAGAGACTTTTTAAACTTTGATAAACTGTGTCGTCTAAGAAAATTAACAATCTTTGCATGTCTTTCTTTGCAGGAGATGATAAAGTGCTCCGCTTGTGGCATCCCAATATAAGCACCAAGCCAGTGGGGAAACTTGTGGGACACATGTTCAGTATCACTGAGATCGTAACAAATGAAAAGGATCAACATGTCATCAGCCTTTCCTCTGCCAAGGTAACCACAAAGAAAACAAAAACCGAACAAATGACTTTTCTTTTCCTAAAACTAACCATTGGAAAACCTAGGTGTGTACAATTTTTGACTGAAATAGCTGATAAACCAAAAACCAAACCCACTGCCATCAAGTTGATTCCAACTCAGAGCGACCCTTTAGGACAGAGTAGAACTGCTCCATAGGGTTTCCGACGCTGCAAATCTTTACGGAGGCAGACTGTCACACCTTTCTTTCGTGCAGTGGCTGGTGGGTTCGAACCACTGAACTTTGGGTTAGCAGCTAAGTATTTTAACCACTGCGCCATCAGGGTTCCTGAAATAGCTGATAGTCACTGAGAAAAAATATCATCAATGTGGAGAAGGAAATGATGAGCCATCATTCTGTTTACTGATTGTAGCGTAAGAAAGAATATGTTTAAAACAATTAAGTATGTAAGTACAAAACTGGGAAATTCAGTTAAAAACCAAAACCAAAAAAAAAAAAGAACAGTTCCCATCAAGTTGATTCTGACCCCATGTGTGTCAGAGTGGAACTATGCTCCATAAGATTTTCGATGACTGTGACCTTTGAAAAGCAGATGGCCAGGACTTTCTTCCAAGGTACCTCTGGGTAGGTTCAAACTACCAACCTTTCAGTTAGCACTCAAGCACTTAACCATTTGCGCCACCCAGGGACAACACTGGGAAGAAAGCCAGTACGATCCACAGTTGCCCCTTGCCCATTGCCTCTTGCCGGTTGTCGTCGAGTTTCTGACTCATAAAGACCTTCCCATTATAGACAGGAACATCACCATTGCCACTGTTGCCATTAGGGACACAAAAAAATAAGATTCCCGCAATTATTAAACACTGTTTTAAATGTTCTACCAAATGTAATAAAGCAAGAAAAAATGAGTTATAAATATTAGAAAGGAGAAAATGAATTGTTATATTTGCGAGCAATATGATTGCTTGGAAAATTCCATAAAACCAGCTTAAAAATTTTAACAAATAAGTTCAATAAAGCGACTGGTTAAAATAACAATTTATAGAAGACAATAAATACATATGTAACAACAATAACCAGTTAGAAAAAAAGTAATGGTCAAAAGGATAAGATACATAAGGACAAAACCTTCATGTCTCAGCAAATAAGGTTCCCAAAAAAGTCTAGCAGTGTTCCTTGGCTGGTAAACTGGTTGTGTCTCAGAGCTGTGCTACCAGGAATCCTGACTTCTCACTGTGTTACTGTGTGTCCCACAATATAAAAAACCCATTGCCTTTGAGTCAATTCTGACTCAGAGTGACCCTATAGGACAGAGTAGAGCTGCCCCATAGAGTTTCCAAGGGGTGCCTGGTGGATTCCAACTGCCGACCTTTTGGTTAGCGGCTGTAGCTCTTAACAACTATGGCACCAGGGTTTCCATCCAACACTATATGAGCCCCTATTACGTGCCTAGTAGTATATCAGGCCTGCACCGATACATCTTTTGATACCCTGCCCAAAAGAAGCTAAAAATCTAGTTGAGTAAATGAAGCATAACCACCAAAAATCTTTAATGACAAAAATTGACAATGACAAGGACACCAAGTTCAAATCTTCCAGTCATAATGAAAATTGGACCTAATCATGAAAGCTGGTTTTGTGACTTGAAATCAGGAAGTCATTAAATCTCCCCATAGTCTTTTCAAAAGACAAGGCTGATTTGGCAATATCTAACAAAATTTAAAATCCCCACACCTTTTGTCCCAAAAATTCTATTTCTAGGAACTTTATCATACAGGTAAGGAGCCCTGGTGGCACAATGGTTAAAGTGCTTGGCTGCTAACTGAAAGGTCAGCAATTGGAACCCACGGGAGAAACATGTGGCAGTCTGATTCCGTAAAGATTTACAGCCTTGGAAACTCTATGGGGCAGTTCTACTCCGTCCTGTTGGGTCTCCGTGAGTTGGAATTGACTGGATGGCAAAGGATTTAGTTTTTGATTTGGATCTCAGAGTTCTGTTTACACAGCTACACAAAGTTATATGTGCAAAGAAGTTCACTGTCACCTTAATAAAAGAAAAAATAAAGGGAATAAGTCTAATGCCTATCAATAGAGAACTGTTTACAATAAACTATGGAGCGTTCATACACCAGAATACTATGCAGTCATGAGAAAGAATGGGGTAAATCTAAGTAGATAAGTATGTCCTAATGTAGAAATTTTTTTTAATATAGAAATAAGCTCTTTATGTATTTGATCTCACCTAATGTTTGTTTCTTTGTAATGTTTATAACAACTCTGTGAGGTACTAGTGTTCTCCCTCTTCCATGTGTGAAAACTGAGGCGCACCCAGAGAGGTGAAGTAATTTGGCCGAAGTTACACAGCTAGTTGGTGATGAGGCAGGGTTCCACAGAGGTAGCCTGCTTGCAGAGGCAGGATCTTCCAACAGAGATAAAAGCCTGGGAGGGGAGGTAGGCGGGAAGGAGGTCTTTAGTTTTTGTACTGCTTGATTTTTTTTTTTTTTTTAACTAAATACAAGTAACAACCTGGTAATTAAAAAGCTAATTTTAAAAAGACATACTGGATATCTTCATTTTATTTTCTATTTGCCACTTAGCACACAGGAAAAATGTGAGAACAAGATAATAAAATTCTTTAACAGTTTCTTATTGCTAAAAAAAAAAAAAGTCTTTTTCTTCTGAAGTTACTTGTAAGAAGAACTTAATAAATTCATTTAATTCACTACACAAATAATGTTACCTATGTACCATTTTCAGTGTGCTATTATTATGCACCCCAGTTTTCATAGCTACCATTGGTATACAGTACTGCATTGAATCTCCAAAGGGATCCATAACCTTATATATCTTCAGGCTCTGCCAGTATACAATCAGATAACTGACCCTAATTTGATTCATTTGGGGACTAAAATCTTATTAACCTCTTGTAGCCACTAAGTAAAATTAGGAAGGCAGGTCTTGACAGCTTCCCTTGATAAATCAGAAAACAGTGAATTCCCACGTCCCTCACTCTCTAAATGACACCGCAATTTTCAAGATTTCTTCAGAAGCAGTTTTCATCATGGCACTATATTCAGACATCCATTAGAATATTTCTTACAATGCATTATAATTGGAGTCCCTGGGTGGTGTAAACCATTAACTCTCTGGGCTGCGAACCAAAATGTTGGAGGTTCAAGTGCACCCAGAGGCACCTACTCCCCTGTCTAAACTACCACAAACTAAGATCGATTAACAAATAGTAACAGCGCTTCCATTAGACTTGATTCTGTAGCACCTAACCCAAAAAAATAAAACCAAACCCTTTGCTGTCGAGGCAATTCCGACTCATGGCAACTCTATACCTAGCCCAGAGTTCCATAATTATTTCATGTATGAATGAATTTTGTATGTTAGTGTTGCATCCTTTTTACACCTGGATGCATCCCTTTTTTATGTGTCTGAGACCAATTCCGGAAACCCAAGTGGCGTAGCTCCTTGGAAACTCTATGGGGCAGCTCTACTCTGTCCTATAGGGTCGCTATGAGTCATAATCAACTTGATGGCACTGGGTTTGGTCTGGTTTGGTTTTGAGACCTATTCCTAATGGTCGGATACTCTGACACTGTTGTTGTGTGGCATTGAGTCAATTCTGACTCATAGTGACCCTATAGAACAGAACAGAACTGCCCTATAGGGTTTCCTAGGCTGTAATCTCTGCAGGAGAGCCCTGGTGGCACAGTGGTTAAGCGCTCAGCTGCTAACCAAAAAGGTTAGCAGTTCGAATCCATCAGTGTCTCCTTGGAAACCCTGTGGGGGAGTTCTTCTCTGTCCTCTAGGGTTGCTATGAGTTGGAATCAACTCCATGGTAATGGGTTTGGTTTTTGTTTTTGCTTTTTTTAATCTTTACAGGAGCAAATTGCCATGTCTTTTCTCTTGTGGAGCCATTGCGTTCAAACCATGAACCTTTTGGTTAGCAGCGGAGTGCTTAACCATTGAGCCACCAGGACTCCTTACTCTGCCTCTCAAAACCCTAAACCTTAACACAGTAAAAATGTCTATTCTACTAAAAGCCATCTATATATACAATGCACTTCTGATCCAAATCCCAAAGATATTTTTTAATGTGATGGAGAAACAAATCACCAACTTCATATGGAAGGGAAAGAAGCTCCAGATAAGTAAAGCATTACTGAAAAAGAAGAACAACGTGGGAGGCCTCACTCTACCTGATTTTAGAACATATTATACAGCTACAGTAGCCAAAACAGCCTGGTACTGGTATAATAACAGGCACATAGACCAATGGAGCAGAATTGAGAACCCAGATATAAATCCATCCACATATGAGCAGCTGATATTTGACAAAGGCCCAGTGTCAGTTAATTGGGGAAAAGATAGTCTTTTTAACAAATGGTGCTGGCATAACTGGATATCCATCTGCAAACAAAAGAAACAGGACCCATACCTCACACCATGCACAAAAACTGACTCCAAGTGGATCAAAGACCTAAACGTAAAGACTAAAACGATAAAGATCATGGAAGAAAAAACAGGGACAACGTTAGGAGCCCTCATACAAGGCAAAAACAGAATACAAAACATTACTAAAAATGATGAAGAGAAACCAGATAACTGGGAGCACCTAAAAATCAAACACCTATGCTCATCTAAAGACTTCACCAAAAGAGTAAAAAGACCACCTACAGACTGGGAAAAATTTTTCAGCTATGACATCTCCGACCAGCACCTGATCTCTAAAATCTATATGATTCTGTTAAAACTCAACCACAAAAAGACAAACAACCCAATTAAAAATTGGGCAAAGGATATGAACACGCACTTCACTAAAAAAGATATTCAGATGGCTAAGAGATACATGAAAAAATGCTGTCAATCATTAGCCATTAGAGAATTGCAAATTAAAACTACGATGAGATTCCATCTCACTCCAACAAGGCTGGCATTAATCCAAAAAACACAAAATAATAAATGTTGGAGAGGCTGTGGAGAGATTGGAACACTTATACGCTGCTGGTGGGAATGTAAAATGGTACAACCACTTTGGAAATCAATCCGGCATTTCCTTAAAAAGCTGGAAATAGAACTACCATATGACCCAGAAATCTCACTCCTCAGAATATATCCTAGAGAAATAAGAGCCTTTACATCAACAGATATATGCACATCCATGTTTATTGCAGCACTGTTTACAATAGCAAAAAGCTAGAAACAACCAAGGTGTCCATCAATGGACGAATGGATAAATTCTGGTATATTCACACAATGGAATACTACGCATCGATAAAGAACAGTGATGAATCTGTGAAACATTTCATGACATGGAGGAACTTGGAAGGCATTATGCTGAGTGAAATTAGTCAGAGGCAAAAGGACAAATATTGTATAAGACCACTGTTATAAGATCTTGAGAAATAGTTTAAACTGAGAAGAGCACATTCTTTTGTGGTTACGAGAGGGGGGAGGGAGGGAGGGTGGGAGAGGGTTATTTACTGATTAGATAGTAGATAAGAACTACTTTAGGTGAAGGGAAGGACAACACTCAATACAGGGGAGGTCAGCACAACTGGACTGGACCAAAAGCAAAGAAGTTTCCTGAATAAACTGAATACTTTGAAGGTCAGCGGAGCAAGGACAGGGGTTTGGGGACTATGGCTTCAGGGGACATCTAAGTCAATTGGCAAAATAAATTCTATTAAGAAAACATTCTGCATCTGACTTTGAAGTGTGGTGTCTGGGGTCTTAAATGCTAACAAGCGGCCATCTAAGATGCATCAATTGGTCTCAACCCACCTGGATCAAAGGAGAATGAAGAACACCGAGGTCACAAGGTAATTATGAGCCCAAGAGACAGAAAGGGCCACACGAACTACATCATCCTGAGACCAGAAGAACTAGATGGTGCCCGGCCACAACCAATGACTGCCCTGACAGGGAGCACAACAGAGAACCCCTGAGGGAGCAGGAGAACAGTGGGATGCAGAGCCCAAACTCTCATAAAAAGACCAGACTTAATGGTCTAAGACTAGAAGAATCCCAGCAGTCATGGTCCCCAAACCTTCTGTTGGCCCAGGATGGGAACCATTCCCAAAGCCAACTCAGCAGACATGGATTGGACTGGACAATGGGTTGGAGAGAGATGCTTATGAGGAGTGAGCTACTTGCATCAAGTGGACCCTTGAGACTATGTTGGCATCTCCTGTCTGGAGGGGAGATGGGAGGGTAGAGGGGGTTAGAAACTGGCAAAACGGTCATAAGAGACTGGAAGGAGGGAGCGGGCTGACTCATTAGGTGGAGAGTAAGTGGGAGTATCTAGTAAGGTGTATATAAGTTTATATGTGAGAGACTGACTTGATTTGTAAACTTTCACTTAAAGCACAATAAAAATTATTTGAAAAAACAAAAAATCCCAAACCCGTTTCCATCGAGTTGATTCCAATTCATAGCAACCCTATAGGACAGAGTAGAACTGCCCCATAGGGTTTCCAAGGAGGGGCTGGTAGATTTGAACTGCTGACCTTTTGGTTAGCAGCTGACATCTTAACCACTGTGCCACCAGGGCTCCAATCAGTCATATAGCTGGGTATTTTTCCCAATACTTAAAAAAAAAAAAAAAACTTTCACCTAATTTCTGTATTCCCAGTTCATTTGAATATCATCATTATCATTTTTATTACTACTAGAAGGTGAATATTTTGTGTAATTAGGTTTTACATATACATATGTAATACTTCCTTTCTAACTTATGACTATCCCATTCTGCCACCCCAGGGCATTCTTCCTGGGAGCCACCTGTCCTCTCTGATTGTCTCTCTATGCCAACTCAGTCTCCTGAAATGTTTTGCCCCTTGCTTTCTTCCTAAGCCTCTTCAGGGCTGTTCTGCCTCCACTTCTGTTCTCTGAAGCTTTGAAGCACTAATACCCACCGTAGGAAAACAGTGAACCCCTGGAAGGAATGAATGAAAGGAGAGAACTGGAGTCAGTAATGTGTAATTACTATCACTACCCTCATTTCTCCCAACATAGCTAACATACTATTACCACCTAAGAATATAGTGGAGCCCTAGTGGCACCGTGGTTAAGAGCTCAGCTGCTAACCAAAAGGTCAGCAGTTCAAATCCACCAGCCGCTTCTTGGAAACCCTGTGGGGCAGTTCTATTCTGTCCTATAGGGTCACTATGAGTCAGATTTGACATAAATGGGCTTGGTTAAGAATAAAGTAAATTGATTATGTGTTTTGAAGATATCCCATTTACTAACTGATTTATTCAATTAAAAAATATATTAAGTGTCTACCCTGTGCCACACCACTGTAAATTCCTTTTGGACCAAGACAGGGAATAAGCAGGCAAGCAAACAGACCAAAACCAACTAACCAGTCAGCCAAAGCAAAATGCATAAGACACTAGGAAAAGAGAGTCAAAGAAGACATGGTTCCTCCCTCAAGGTTACAGTTCAGTGGAGAAGGCCACTGAATAAGTCATCATATTGTAATTGCTAATGGCTATTAATATAGACAGAGTATTGTGGGAGCTAGAGGAAGAATATCTAAATTGGAGGGTGTGGCCAAAGGAAGTTTCCCAAAGGAGATGAGTTTTTGTTAGTTTTGTACAAGTACCATGTTCTTCTGCCATTACTAAGTATCTCTAAGTAATATTTAGTTTTATTTTGCATGTTTTAATATTCTATAGAAATATTATACTGAATGTATTCTACCACAATTTCCTTTTTATCCAGGTTGTTACATATTATTTTAACTGCTGTGCAGTATACTGTTGTATGAATGCATCACATGTTATTTATCCAACTTGGCCAATGAACGTTTGGGTCATTTCTAGTTTTCCTTTATTGCAAATAATGTGCTACGAGCAGGCTTGTCTGTTTCTCCTTGTGCACCTGTGCTAGAATTTCTTTAGCGAATGTACCCAGAAGTGAAATCCGGACCACAAATGGCAATTGCCACGTTAATAGGTGTTGCCAGCTTGCTTTCCATGTGGATGTATCAATTTACATCCCACCCAGCAGTGTATGAAAATTCCTGTTCTTCACACCTTCATGGACACTTGTCATTGTGAGTTTTTAAAGTTTTTTTTTGCTTGTAAGGCAGGCGTGAAATGATATCTTGCTGGGAAAAACCATTTCAGGAGAGATTGTTCAGCACAGTGGTTAAGAGGCTTGAATACTGACTCTGTCACTAACTAGCTGTTTGATCTTGAGCAAGTCGCTCAGCTTCTCTGTGACTCTTTGTGATTCAGTTTTCCCATTAATAAAATGGAGATGATGATTATGACAGTCATATCTCGGAGAGTTATTTTGAGCTTGAATTAATATATATAAAGTGCTTAGGATTGCCAAGCACGTAAGTGTTATATAAGGTTCAGTCAATATCATAGTTCAATCATCAATGTTGTTAGGTGCCGTCGAGTCAGTTCTGACTCATAGCCACCCCATATACAACAGAAGGAAACACTGCCAGGTCCTGCGCCATCCTCAGAATCGTTGTTATGCTTGAGCCCATTGTTGCATCCACTGTGTCAATCCATCTCATTAAGGGTCTTCCTCTTTTTTGTTGACCCTGTACTTTACCAAGCATGATGACCTTCTCCAGGGACTGACGTCTCCATTACTAGTGAGGTTAACCATCTTTTCACTATAATGGCATAAGAAAGAACATGATGCTGTGTGTGTGTGTGTGTGTGTGCGCATTGTCAGGTTTTTCCTCTGCAAACTGTCTGCTCAAATCCATTGTCTATCTTTCTGTTGAGTAATTTGTTCCTTATACATATGATTGATATATAGGTTGCTTGACATTCTAATTATTAACCTTTTGTGGCTATGGGATTATTGCTTTGGTTAAACAGTGGTTTTTAATTTAGTTAAATTTATCAGCCTTTTCTGATCTAGGCTTTCATGGCCTTATTTGAGAAATCCTTTCAATTCCCAACTTCATAAAGATACTCTCCTCTATACTTTTCTAAAAATTATAGTTTCCTTTTAATATTTAGGTCTTCCCTCACGCCCCTGTATATCTGCTCACTGCTCCCTATCTAGCAACTTTTGCACCTGGCCCCTTGGGCCCTGTCCAGAAATAAGACTGGTCCCTGAGCCAGATGGGGCGTTGGTTTATTTCTGGTCAGAAGGTGTGTCCTCTCCTCTCACTGAGTCTACCACTTTCTAAAAGCTGTACCTTCAGCTGAAAATAGAGCACAGATTTCCTTCTCAGTCCCTTTGTCTGAACTAGAGACACCTGCTCCTGTCTCTGCCATAGTGCAGTGTGGGTGCTGTGCTACCGGTCCTGTCTGTCCTGCAGGAGCTGGTCTCCTGGTGCCACGCTCACTTCCAGACCCAGTGCGCAGATGGCTGGCTCGAGCCCACTCACAGATTTGTACTTCTCTCCTATGCAGATCTACAGAGATACAGAGCTTGCTTTTGAGCCTTGCTATTTCTTTTTATTTTCTGTTTTTTACATTTTCTCTGCCATTTCTCAATATTTGGAGGAAAAAAAATGTACATAAAGACATAAACTTATTGCACTATCCTGATCTGAACCGTAACCCCTCAATTCTCTTTATGAAAGTTTTGAAGAAAGAGTAGGCATTAGCTGGATGGAGAAGAATGTGCAGAAGATAGGTAGGAAGAGTAGGCCAGTGAGGATGAGGGAGACACCCTCAATGAGATGGATTGACACAATAGCCACAACCGTGGACTCAAATACACCAACAGTCATGAAGATGACGCAGGACCAGACAGCTTTTCATTTTGTCACACAGAAGGTGGCCACGAGTTGGAGCCGACTTGATGGCACCTAGGCACCTAACGAAGGCAACAACAGGAAGAGAAAATGTGAATGCGCAGAGACCAGAAACAGAATGAGGCTTTTTGAAGTTGTATGTAGGTTGGTATTGCAGGGACCAAGGGGATATACAGGGAGGGAGACAGCAGAAGAAGCTAGAGGATCGGTACAGCACTGGTGATGAAGGTCTGGGTGCCTTCGCCAGCCCAACAGTCACCACTTCCCTGAAAACACACAAAAGACACAAAGAATTGAAGACTGGGGAAGAAAAATAAGAAGCACCAAATCGAGTTACTCCATAGAGAACTTTGGCACAGTGATTAAGAGCACAGAGCTCTGCTGCTAACCAAAGATCAGCAGTTCGAATCTGCGGGAGGCTCACTGGAAACTCTATGGGGCATTTTTACTTTGCCCTTTAGGGTCACTATGAGTCAAAATCGATTTGACAGTAATGTGTTTGGCTTTGTTTTATAAAGAACTTCAGATTTCAAAACATATTTAATTCAATGAAGTAGAGAGGGCTGATATTATTATGTCCATTCTAGAACTGAGAAAACGGAGACTCGAGAGTTTAAATGATGGACTAGAACTAAAACTCCAATCCTCTTTTGCCTCATCCATTGTTCTTTCGCTAACTGCAATTCAGAGTATATTCACATCCAGTGAAAAGACTGCTAATCATAAACCTATATTAGCCAAAGCAATAAAATCTGAAACGATTTTAATAGAGTTAGAATTCCATGGTACTCCCAGATTCCACTTTTTGTCTCTTCCCCTACTTGTCTCTCATTCATTACCCTATGACATAAGAGACTGATAACGTTTGCGTTTGTACTAGAACAAAACAAATAAATTCCAGTTGTACAAGTTCTGAGTAATACTAGCCTATACCAAACACGTTGCCATCGAGTTGATTCCGACTCATAGCGACCCTGTAGGGCAGAATAGAACTGCCCCGTAGGGCTTCCAACAAGCAGCTGGTGGATTCAAACTGCTAACCTTTTGGTTAGCAGCTGAGCTCTTAATCACTGAACCAACAGGGCTCCAAGCGGTGTCTTTTCTTGGCCCTTGTGGGGATCAAACCTGTGACCTTGGCATTATTAGCACCACTCTCTAACTGGCTGAGCAAAACGGCTTTCTAAAATCTCGTGTCTCTGGGCAGGGATCAGAGCATGTTCCTAGAAACCTCACTAAGATGTTCCCAATGTCATGAATCATGAAAGGGCAATTTTAAACCTTCCACCTAAAACATAAGTTGTCTCCCTGTTTTCTGATCCACAGTAGAGAGGAATGTGGCTTCAGTTAAATTGTAAGTCATGATCAGTCTTTTATTATTCCTAAAAAAATCTTAAAGAGTGATAGATACCATTTTCTTTCTTCCTTCTATGTTAGAAAACCCCAGTTCCAAGGAGCATACCTTTAAGCAAAGGCACTCTGCTGGTCTCCACTGATGTTAGTGAACCATAAGTGAACCGAGAGCCAAATTGGAGTTTCGCAAATGAGCTCTCCTCATTTAAATCTTACTTGCTACAAGTTTATAAGAGCATATTTTAGACTCTGAAAATGCTTCACCTAAATACCTTTGAGTGGGAAAAGTGTAAACATTGCTGATCTGTGTGCTTCATTCCCCCAGGTTTTCAGAGTGTGGGATATACAGACTCTCTCACTGCTACAAGTTTTCCATGACAGCCAGGGGGGACCAGGAGACATGCAGATTTATTCTATGGTGTATGATTCCAATCACGGCATGCTGGTTACAGGTGAGTGTACATGATTACTGGCAAATAAAATTCTTATTTTGATTGTTAACCTTTTTGTTTTTTTTAACTAGCACTTGAGCACAGCTTAGAAGAAAAAACTAGAAGGGGAATTTACAAGCACTGATTCACCCCAGTAGATATTCAGTTCAATTCCACTCCTTTGTATCTTTCTATGGCTTGGTGGATGAAGTGTGTAATTGCACTTCTCTAAACATACATCAGTGTTGTAGGTCCTTGAACCTAGGAAGCCATGGCCTCGGTTGAAGAAGAGAGGTGGGCTGAACCTGTCACATGTATGGAACAAACCTCCTTTCCATAGTCAGTTCTGTTTGACTCTCTGGAGCAAGAATATGATACTCTTAGGGCAGAGGCCCCAACATGCTGAGTCAGTGTCCGTTTTCTTCTGCGAGGCAATTTGGAACTTTGCATCCTAGTACTGCTTCAAGTTACTCAGTAAGGAGGGTGTTGACTTTCCCACCTGCCTTTGTTTCGAGCCGTCAGTGGAAAGAGAGGCTCCAGTCCTGGATGACAGGTCCCCAGTGCTGATACCAACAGATTTGTTGCCTCCCTTTCTTGTGGCCTCTTAGAAACACATATTTAATTGAAAGGAGAGACCCTGCTAGGCATTTAGGTTGAACAGTTTTCATACGCACACCATTAGGCTTTAGGAGAAAAATGAATATTCATAGTACTTCCTCCTTCTGGACCGCTAACCCAGAATGCATTTCTTAAGCATTTTTTCCACCAACCACCTGCTCTGAGTTCCTGTGGGATTAATTAAGGCAGAGAAGTGGTTGGTGTTATCTCTACTGGTGGAGAATACAATTTATTTTTAATCTCTTTTTTTTCTGGATTAGGAACGAACTAGCACTTCATGCTTGATAATTTTTCACCTTGTAAATCAGAACTCAAATGTAGTTTTCAGCAATGCCCTGTCCATATCACTGCCTCTGAAAATAATATCCTAATGACTGCAACCGAATTTTCTCTCTTAGTGCCCCAACTTACATATTTGATCACTGGGCTCAGCATTTCCATTCTATTTATCATGAGAGTAACTAAGGACTCAATTAGCAAGACAAAAACAGAAAAAGGAAATCAAGATTTCCTCCCAGTTTTATATGATTCTGATAGTGGTTTAGCTTACAAAAAATATAGAGCTCTGAGTGTTACCTGATCACTAAAATTGCATACATTGATTGCAACCATCAACTTCTGAATTACGTGAAGCTTATCTCTCAGACTTTAATCCATGCTTTAATTCAAATGAAGCAACATGGTAGTCTTCTAAACCCAAATGACAGCAAGAGCACATTCTGGAAATGCTTTATAGAATATGCTGTTGTTACTGTCATTGCCATTATTACTTTTATTAGGACAACCACCATTTCTATAGTTCTTTTACAAAGTGCTTTCATATACCTTATTTGATCTGCACAACCACCACGTGAGGTAGGAATTATATTTCCTAGTTTATAATGGCAAAACTGAATCTCAAACAGTCCAACTGACTATTAGAAGGAAACACTGTTGAAACGTAGAACTGGGATTGGACCTCAAAACTTCTGAATCCTGAATCCACATTCATTCTCGCTACCACATTGTTTTCAGAGTGGTAGGGTAACTAGCCAAAAATGTAGAGGATTGTCACTTGCTCACAAGCATACCTGGTTTCCATGATGGCAGTTCTGAAGAAAGTTAGATGCAGTCATTATAAGGTTTAAGGACCTACCGGAAAGCTCTAAATATAATTTGATTATCTGGTTACCAAATTCCCTTCTATTTCCACATTATGGTATTTAGACTGAGAAATATTACCAGATGAGCCACCTCTGACCCTCTTTACACACGAACAGATTTGATCTTAAAATTTAAACACCTTAGAAAAGTGTTTAGTGACTTCTTCTGAAACTTCTCTTAACGTTGATGTTTCTTTGGAGGAAAAACTCAATAGAAACAGTCTGCCTTTGTTAACTCAATCTCCACATCAAAAAAAAAATAAGGAAGAAGTTTTGTTTTTGTTTGAACTACAGAATGCTTTGAGCTTCTTATTCATATTTCTAGACACTTGACAAAAGCAGAACGTGTATTTAGTGGATTTTGAGAGCTTCATCATACTTGCAGTACACAATGTCACTATAAAGCTAAACTCCCTTAGAAAAATGCAAGTAAAGAATACCAGCTCTCCATCTATTTCACTATGGTAATTCAGAAATTAATCTTATTTAATAAATATTGATGTTGTAAGCACTGGTTTGTGATCTTTACATTTAATAAATTCATTACATTTAATAAGGCCGTGTTTACAGAGTGCTTCATCATTGGTTGGCTGAAAAGAGCTCTCTAGCAATAAATTTCAACCACTAAATGGAAGCTTCACTTCAGCAGGAGGCTGACCATCACTATTACTGCTGTGCACCAGATGGAGAGGTACGCAGCAAACACAATCAAGAATAGAAAGGGGGGAAAATGAAGCATAAAAAATAGGCAAATGGGGCTCAGAAAAAAAGGGCCTATCAATGAAGTCTAAATGGTCTGCTCTTAAAAATTAATGACGCCCAAAATGAACACTTTTTTTCTGGTTGAACACATTTGCTCTATTTGTCAACAGTGCTTTAGAGGAAATGAATGTATTTTTACCTCATTACATTTCCTAGACATTGAATTACTAATCTCACTGATAAGCTCTTTCCATAGCAACTGTTTGGGTAAAATTCTCCGAGATTCAAAAAGTCTAATATTAGGTATTGATGAGATTCTCCTGTTCCAGGCTCGAGTGTTATAGACATGTATCCCTTGACTCGTATGATACAAGATACAAAACAGATTCCTCACTCTCATGAACGAGAAATCAATGTCATGCTTTACAACAAAACTTTTCACCAAGTTCTCACTATCTGCTCAGAATCTATGATTAAGGTGAGTACCTCTCGGCTCTTCAGAAAGAAAAGGCAAAGCAAATAGAATTTTCTCTTCTTTCAGGGATTAAGTCAATGAAGGAGCACACGTGATACGATCCTACATTAAAGCTATTTTTAAGCTTTCATGAATACATGAAAAACAAGCATTTCTAGTCAGCTCTGTCTGCTATTAAGCAATATGCTCAATTAAATAAATAAATCTAGTTTTTATTATCAATATAAGAATTTTAAAGGAAATATATCAAGGATAGAGAAGTAGCATATATTTTGAATTTGCTTTTTAACTGGACTATGAGAAGAGGATATATTCTAAGAAGGAAGGGAGACCCTCTTTTAAAACAATAAACCAAAAACCAAACCCATTGCCATTGAGTCGATTCTGACTCATAGCGACCCTACAGGGCAGAGTAGAACAGCTCCACAGAATTTCCACTGAGCACCTGGTGGATTCCAACTGCCGATCTTTTGGTTAGCAGCATAGCTCTTAACCACTACACCACCAGGGTTTCCTTTAGAACAATAGAATCTATTTAATTAAAGAATATTCTGAGATCGAAAGGCCCCCTTAAAAAGAAGAAAAACTAGCCTCATTATAAATCTAAGCAACTGAAAAAAAATACAGAAATAAATTGTATTCCAAAACTAATGGAACTCTCTGAAACTCTCATCCAGAATCCCCAGTTTAAATTTTAATTTTTATCCAATAACCTACTGCTCTGTTACTAATGTTATCTTTTTTAATGCTATGAATGTGAAATTAATTTTTAACAAATGAAGGCAGGAAGGGAAAACGTATAAAATTCTATAACCCATATTAAAAAAGTTGCCATCAAGTCAATTACGACTCACGGCGAGCCCATGTGTGTCCGAGGAGAACTGTGCTTCATAGGTTTTCAATGGCTGATTTTTTGGAAGTAAATCACCAGGACTTTTTCGCAAGGCATCTCTGGGTGAACACAAACCTCCAACCTTTCTGTTAGCAGTCCAGGGTTTCCCATAACCCTATAGGTACTGAATAAGTATCAAGTGCTTTAAATCCACTATCTCATTTAATCCTCACAAGAGTTCTCTGTAGGCAGTATAAAGTGTCCTATTTTAAAGATAAGGAAACTAGAACTCACCAACTTGTCCCAGATCACGTCAGTAGTAAGTGTCAGGGCTGGGACACAATCCCAGCTTCATCTGACATCTTCATCCTTCCCACTGCATTTCTCTAAGCTAGTCATCATTGTGTTCCCTGGATGCCAAGGGACTTGCCCTTGCTAACCACATCGTAACCATGACTACTAAAGCCATCTGGTGGTCATGGCTGGAGGTGTTTTCTTCAAGGGCTTATCCTTTTAGCTCGTACATGCTCTCAAAAGAAGACATGTGGTGAGGTACAGAGCATTCCTCTGGAGACCCTTCACATCATCTCTCAATCTTTCACCTTCTGTGCTTATCTGCTGGAGATTTTCTCAGGCCAATATTGCCTGAGTTCAGTTAATTAGCTATTTCTGGTAATGCCTAAGACAGAATCTAAAAATCCATCCTGCTTTCAGACAATACTGCCCTCTTAAGGGGAAAATATCTTCCCTGGGGAAAAATAAAAAAGAAAGTAATATACTAGGAAAGTTTCCATATCTGATTGGCAGAGAGGGGTTGTACTTCAGGCAAATTGTACTTCCGGCAAATTGTACTTCCTACCTCTTGCCCTTTGCACATGCTTCACCACCTCCCCCAGATACCTAGAGTACAACCATTCTGTGTTGTCAGTTCAGTTCTATTATTCGCCACGGTCTAAGAACATGGCAGATTCATCAAGAGGCAGACATTCAGATGGAAAGATTGCAGGTCTCAAGCCTCTACTCTGTTGCCAAAGAGCGACAATGATGAATTTTCTAGGTTTTCTAATTACGCAAATGGCGTCCTCTGAAATCTTGTTCTCTCTCTGTAAAGAGCAAGGCCCATGTCCCTAATTAGACACTCCTTGAAAAGAGCAGGGAACCCTATTTTCCCTAGGAAATTCTCTCAGATTCTACGCTGTTAACCACTGCTAAGTAGGATGAGGGTAAACAAGATTGATTGAATGTAACTTTTAATTATCACACTTCTATCTTGTTGCTAACCTTTCATCACGCTTACAGTAGCAATAGACTACTTCCTCCATAGCCAGGGGCTGCCCAGAATAGAGGCATTGCAGGTCTCAGCAACCTGAGTGGGCAACAGGATACCCAGGATAGCATAGCAACTATTAGATGACACGGCATCTCTTAGAACTCTCTTTGATCAAACCAACATTCAGGGCAGACTGTGGGGACAGATGTGAGATGTGCTTAGTACCAATTCTGAGGCAGTTTTGAGTACTGTAAAGTTTTCACAGGAATTGAAGGATAAATGGATTACTTGATTTTTTGTTATTGTTTTTGTTCTTTCTTACAGGTGTGGGAACTGGAGACTGGCCTCCAAATATACCAGATTTTAGACCCTCACGGCTTCAACGTTGAACTGACTGCCGCATCTATCGACGAAGGTGGATGTGTCTTTGCCACAGGAGCATATAATGGTCAGAATAACAACTAGAGTAGGATTTACTCGCATTAGTGCCCTGAGAATTTGTGCTAGGAATTCGTTAGCTCTTCGGGCCAGAGGGAGAGCATGAATCTGTCTGGAATATGGCAGTGACATTGGTGTGCCTAACTTTATAGTGATATACACTCTTATCAAATGGGTATTAATGTCCTTAGATTGATTTTTAAGATAATCAATACCTTACATTACATTTACACAGCTGACTGACAGTTTTCAAAAGTCTTTCACACATACTGTCTCTTTTAATCTTTGATGAGACTTTTCTGTGTTCCGTTGACCCATTCTCCCCTTCTACTTGTGGGGAGAATGTAGCTAAGGGATAGACATTAGACTCAGTGCCTGTTGACAATATTTTAACTGAGAGTAGACAGTTTGGGACCAGACAAAATATGCAGCAAACTTTGTTATATAACACCTAGAACTCTGCATTGGACTTGTTTATATGTCTGAGCTCTTTGAGAGCACGTTCAGCTCAGGTGGTATGTCACTTGATGCTTCCCTTGCTGTGGCGAACCACACAAAACTTCCTAGACTTAGACAGCGACGAACTGCCTCCCAGTTCACCTCTTCTTGTTCTGAACTTCCACAAACAGCTTTACCTAGACAATATAACCAACTAACTGAATGCACCGCTCAGAGTATGTTTATTCAAGGGATTTACTCACTAAATAAATGCCTGCTCATAGGCCAACTGATGGAGTGAGTGAACATCCTGATGTGAAAGTCTGATTTTTAAAAGTGTGACCAGATGACATAGCATAAAATAAAATTATGAATGCTGAATCGATGGGTGTGAATAAATGCAACTGCTTTTCATGTGGAACAATTCTTAAGAAAGCAGTCTTACTTTATAATCACAGACTACATACATATGAAATTAATTGTAATAGAAATTACAAGCAATATACACAATTGTTACCAGGCATAATCATTAAGCAATTCATATATATGATTGTCATAATATTATTTTCATGCAAGTTATAATGTAACTTTGTTAGTTCTCGAATCTGGAATTCTTTTAAGTACTGACAGTTTGTCCTTCTGAAAGGTAAATATGTTAAGTGACAAATATCCTGGGTCTAGAACATTCCAGAAAGGAGCCGTTCTACCCGCAAGCAACTAGCCCTCTCTCATTCTCATCTGCCCGCCACCTAAGATGAGCTGAGTAGTAGCTTTCCCTACTCGCTGCCCCACAAATCTGACTACCCAAATTCCCATGGTAGCAGAAAACATGGGCCATTAGACTGTGGTCCACATAACCCCGGGATGAATGAGACAGTGATCACTTCTTTTTAATTGTTTGCTTCCATGACTATCTTCCTACAAGACCACAAAATCCTTGAGCGCAAGAACTATGCTTGTTCCCTTATATCCACAGTTCTTACTACTGTACTGGTATATGTTGTTTTTGTTAGTTGCCATTGAATCAATTCCAACTCAGGACAACCCCATGTGACTCCATGTGTGCAGAGCAGAAGTTCTCCATAGGGTTCTCAAGGATGTGTGACCTTTTAGAAGTAGATTGCCAGGCTTGTCTTCTGAGGCACCTCTGGGTGGGTTAGAATCACCAACCTTTTGGCTAGTAGTGGAGCATTTAACCATTTGTTCCACTCAAAGTACTCCACTGCTGGTAAATAGGGAGAATTTAATTAATGCTTAACAACTTTGTTAGTGAACACACAATAGGGATTGTGAGTACTGCTGATGGAGAAGAACTCTGGCATGGGGGAAGGAAGACAGTCTAGTGAAAATACTCTGGGTGTCCGGCAGGATTAGAGCCGAGGGATAAGAAGAGGTAGGGGTGTTAGGGTTGAAGGAGGGAGAAAAAGTGCTGGGAGGTATGGTCAAGTGGACTCTAAACCCAAGGCACTGCTGTAAAAGTCTCTTGTTAAGATGTGATTCTCTCCATTAAGTAATAACCTAGAAAGACATTCAACAACTACATTGATTACCTTCCCCTCTGACCCCTTCATTACGTTCCCCTAAACCAATTGAACTAAGTCCCTGGGTGGTGCAAACACTTAAAGTGCTTGACTACTGACCAGAAAGTTGGAGGTTTGAGTCTACCTAGAGGTGCCACAGAATAAAGGTCTGGCAATCTACTTCTGGAAAACCAGCCATTGAAAAACCTAGGGAGCACAGTTCTACTCTGGCACACATGGGGTCACCAGGAATTGACTAGCCAGCAGCTGTCTTGTTTTTAAGTTAACTTTAAATAAAGTATGGTTTCAAAAGTAAGAAGAAACTCGATGCCCCCTTTTTTTTTTTTCAATTTCCTTCCTATGCAACCAATAAAGCAACTTTAAGCTTGACAGTTCCCTACCTGTTGGAATTCCTCAATCTTGTTTATTACCCAATAAGAGTTAAAGTTCTAAAAAATATCAGTACCCTGAGAAATGTCACAGATTATTGTGATATCTGACATGCCCACATTGGGGGTGTTGAGCAAACTGGAAAGTATTGGGAAAATAAAGGCAGCACAAACCCACTTCAGAGGGAACACTAAAATAGGAGGATCTGAGAATTTCAAAGAAAAGGGTTACAAATTTCAAAATATTGCCCGATTCTGTTTATTTGTTATCTGCCTGTGACAAATCAGGGCATATACAGATATATTTTGCGCATAGCAAGGCTGGGGAGACTCTCCCTCAATGTTAGTAGGAACTAAATATAAAATATATTGTGGGCAGAAAGCTTTCAGTTGGATCAACTCCAAGCTTTCTATAAATCATTTTTATCCATGTAGTTTTTTCTCTCTATACTCAGGAACAGTTAAAATCTGGGACTTTGGCAGTGGGCAAGAGATGAAAGTACTACCTGAAGGAAAAGACTGGAAGGAAGAAGAACACTGGCTGCAAGACCTGATTTTCCTAAAACCTCAGGAAAAACACCAGTATTTGATCCTTGCCTTGGAGCGCAACGGGAAAATCAAAATGATCCAGGTTTACAGTCTCATTTTTTAATTTGTACTCTAGTTGCTCCTCATAGGAAAATTGCATGAGTCCATGGATAAGCCCCATTTAACTCCCCTCATGCCTTCCAGCTGGGAAAAGTATCTATCCATCAACTTTCCTGTGATGCTCCTAGTTAACCTTGCCGGGTCCGAGTAAGAACCAAAACTGAATAGCTGACCAACCATAGCTTCCTGCCCATCAAACGTTTACTGAAACCTTAAATTGGGCATCAGAAAGGTTCAATTTACACACAGCTGCCGCTTCTGACACTGTTTATACCCTCATTTGAGAATAATTCAAGGGGAGAACTGCTCCCTAGTAACCCAAAAAACCCAGCAGATAGGGGCTGTGAAAAGGAGGCATGATTCCTCTCTGTCGCTTGTAAGCCAGAATGACTTCAGGAATGCTCAAGTCACTTTTTCAGTTGCTTTGTTTACTTTAAAGTTAATCATGCAGTCTGCTCAGGGCTGTTTTGGGAGGACTGAACTTGGCTAATTTATTTTTCCTGTTAATCTATTACTTCCTGAGAATGCTAATGCCTTCTTCATATTTCTAAGGAAGGCTAGATCATTTATCCTGGCTATTGAGTGGATCTCTCCCTTTTGCCTAGAACTCAAGGACTCATCGCCTTCAATATTCCCCTTCTGAAAGCTGAGATCAGAGGAAACTTTTGAATAGGGTAGCAAGCATGATATATCAGCAGTGATTAAGATGACTGATGGGCCTAGGGCTGGAAAAAAAAAAAAGAGTGATTCAATATGGTTTTCCCTTGTAGTCTGAGCAACCCAGAATGACAGCGTCAAATGGAATTTCTTAGTAATCCGCTCCAAGACACAACATGTGTTTCCTTCTTTAAGTTAGTGCAATTGCTCTTCAAGATGTCCTTTCTGACACACAATGTCTGTTCTCATAAACACTCCCTGTTTAAGGATTACAAAAGCAGGGCGGTATTGTTCCCACAACAAAATTGTTTGGGGGTTCTATGGTGTACTTTTTGCTTTGATTGCTCTGGTTCTCCATGTCTCCAGACCTGTATATTATGAGCTGGATGAGGACTGGAAATCTCTCTTATTCATACTCGTATTCTTGCCCTATTGAGAGTAGATGCTCATTAAGGACTGAAAGAATAAAGAAATAAAAGAAATCTCTAGTAAGGTAGACAGTAATAAATATACGCGAGAAATTCTTATTAACTCTGGAAGGGGGCTTTCCAATAAGGATAATGTTGAAAGCACACTTAGTAAAGTAAAATATGGTTTGATTTACATACTTATTTTATAGAATATTTTCATTCATTCATTTTTCAATGACCACTTACCATGGCCCAGAAAGTTATGTTCTCTTTTACCATGGAACTCGTGATTTACTGGGAGGGAGTAATAGTGAACCACCTGTCACAAGTGTGTTAAGAGTTTGCACAATATCCTTCAGAAGCTTATGATGGGGGACTGGGGTCCAGCTTAATCAGGAAGTCTGGGAACATTTCTCTTTCCAGTGATTTCCAAGTAAATTCAACACAATTCAAGAAGTATTTTGCTCCCACATACACTAGGTATTGTTCTAAATTCTGGGATTCTAAGGAATATAAAGCATTAGTGAGCTAGATTACTCACACCAAACCTTCACAGAAATCAACTAAAGTTCTGGATAAACAATTCAAAATCTCTTTATTAGCATTAAGGAGTCCCTGGGTGGTGCAAACAGTTAACACTTTTGGATGCTGACCAAAAGGTTGGAGGTTCACCCAGAGGTAACTCAGAAGAAAGGCCTGGCAATCTACTTCTGAAAAATCAGACATTGGAAACCCTATAGAGCAGGAAAAAAAACCTGGAAAATACACAAACATATGGAAATTAAACAACACACTATTAACTTACCAATGGCTCAAGGAAAAAACCACAAGAGAAATCACAACTTCCCTGGAGTCAAATGAAAATGAAAGTACAACATACCAAAACTTATATGATGCAGTGAAGGCAGTACTCAGAGGGAAGCTTATAGCAATAAATGCCTACATGAAAAAGAAGAAAGAACTCAAAAAACAGCTTAACTGGACAACTCTAGGAACTAGAAAGAGAAGAGCAAACTAAGCCTAAACCTACTAGAAGAAAGGAAATAACAAAGATCAGAGCAGAAATAAATAAAACAGATAACAATAGAGAGAATCAATAAAAACTAATAGTTGGTTCTTTGAAAAGATCAATAAAATTGACAAACCTTTAGCTAGACTGACAAAGAAAAAAAAGATACAAATAACCAAAAGAAAAAATGAAAGATGGGACAGTACAGCTGACCTGAGACAAATAAATAGAATTATGACAGAATATTATGAACAATTGTAAGGCAACAAACTGGATAACCTGGATGAAATTGACAAATTTTTGGAAGGGCACAACCACCCAAATGGACTCAAGAGGAAATATAAAGTCTCAACAGACCCATAACAAGTGAAGAGATCAAATCAGTGATCAAAAACCTCTCAACAAAATAAAGTCCTGGACCAGATGGCTTCACTGGGGAGTTCTACCAAAATTTAGAGATTTGACACCAATACTGTTTAAACTATTCCAAAAGAATAGAGAAGAAAGTAATACTCCCTAATTCATTCTATGAGACAAACATAACCCAAACCAGACAAAGACACCACAAGAAAAGAAAACTACAGGCCAATATCTCTTATGACTATAGTTGCAAAAATCCTCAACAAAATACTAGCAAACAGACTCCAACAGCATACTAAAAGAGTCATATATCATGAACAAGTGGGATTTGTTCCAAGAATGCACGGATGGTTCAACATTAGAAAATCAATCAACATAATATACCACATCAATAGAACAAAGGAGAAGAAACACATGATCATCTCTATGGATACAGAAAAAGCATTTGATAAAATCCAACAACCTTTCTTGATGAAAACCCTAAAGAAGATTAGAATGGAAGAGAAATTCCTCAGTATGATTCAGGGCATATATGAAAAGCCAACAGCCAACGTTTTACTTAACAGAGAAAGACTGAGAGTTTTCCCCTTGAAATCGAGAACAAGACAAAGGTTCCCACTCTCACCATTTCTATTCAATATTGTATCGATGGCAACGGGGGAACGGGAGCGGGATTGTATTAGAAGCCCTAGCCTGAGCAATAAGACAAGAAAAAGAAATAAAATGTATCCAGATTGGAAAAGAGAAGTAAAATTATCTCTATTTGCAGATGATATGATCCTATATACAGAAAAATCTCAATTAGTCCACAAGAAAATTTCTAGAGCTAATAGAGGAATTTAGCAAAGTTGCAGGGTACAAGGTCAACAACAAAAACTAGTTGGATTTCTATACACCAGCAGTGAGAAATCTGAAAGGGAAATTAGGGGAACAATTCCATTTACAATAGCATCTAAGAGAATAAAATACCTAGGAATAAACCTAACCCAGGACGTGAACGACTTATACAATGAAAACTATAAAACACTACTGAAAGAGATTAAAAAAGACTTAAATAAATGGAAACCTGTTCCATGTTCATGGATTGGAAGACAATATTTTTAAGATATCAAAACTATTCAGAGCGAGCTGTAGATTCAAAGCAATTATGAGCAAAATTCCAACAGCCTTCTTTACAGAAGTAGCAAAACCAATCCTCAACTTTATACGGAATGGCAACAGGCCCCGAATAGCTAAAATGATGTTGAAAGAGGAAAACAAAGTAGGAGGACTCACACTTCCTCATTTTAAAATATACTATACATTTACAGTAATCAAAACAGCCTGGCACTGGTATGACAATAGACACATAAACAAATGGAATAGAATTGAGAGTCCAGAAATAAACCCACACATCTATGGTCGACTAATTTTTGACAATGTGCTAAGTCCATTTGATGGGGAAAGAGGAGTCTTTTCAATAAACGATGCTGGGAAATTTGGATTTGCATATGCAGAAAATGGAACAGGATCCATGTCTCACACCATATAGAAAAACAAATTTAAAATGGATTAAGGACCTAAATGTGCAAATTCTTAGTAGAACAAACAGGGGCAGCACTGTCAGACCTAACTTTCAACAATGAATTATCTAATATAACAACAAAAGCACAAACAGCAAAAGACAAATAAATGGGACCCCATAAAAATTTTTAAAACTTTTGTTCATAAAAAGGCTTTACCAAATATGTGAAAAGACTAGCTACTAACTGGGAGAATATCTTTGGAAACATACACCCAACAAGAATCTAATAGCCAGAATATATATAACACTTTGACAACCACAAAAAGACAACCCAATCATAAAATGGAAAAGGACTTGAATAGACATTTCGTCAAAGAGGACATTCAAATGGTCACCAAACATATGAAAAGATGTTCAGCATCATTAGCCATTAAGCCATTAAAAAAAATAAAAAATAAATAAATAAAGCCATTAGAGAGATGCAAATCAAAACCACAATGAGATACCATTTCACTCCTACTAGGATTATTAAGATTAAAAAAAAAAAAACAGAAAATAACAAATGCTGGGGAGGCTGTGGTGAAACTGGAACTCTTATCCATTGCTGGTGGAAATGCAAAATGGTACAGCTCTTGTGGAAAACAGTGTGATGGTTCCTCAAAAAACTAAAAATTCAACTACCATGTATATAACCCAGCAATTCTACTCCTAGGTATATACACCAAAGATTGGAAAGCAGAGACTCAGAAAGAAACTTGTAGACCGATGTTCATTGCAGCACTATTCACAACAGTCAACCTAAATGCCCATCAACAGATGAACGGATAAACAAAATGTGGTGCATACATACAATAGAATACTACTTAGCCAGTAGGAGAAATGAAGTCTTGATACATGCTACATTATGGATGGAGATTGAAGACATTATGCCGAGCAAAATACGCCAATCACAAAAAGACAAATATTGTATGACCTCACTTACATAAAAAGACAAGAAAAGGCAAATGTATAGAGATCAGAGTTTTTTATTGGTTACCAGGGGTGGGAAGGAAGGGGAAAAGCGGATTAACAGTGATAGAAAAATTGCATTGGTTAGGGTTGCACAGAAGATTATTGTAATTGCTGTCAATAAATTGTACACCCGTAAAAATCTAATTGGCAAACATTGTGTGATAGATATATTTACAACGACAAAAAAAAGAAGTAGGTGCTGAGGCTGCTTGTGTACAACCAAACACCTCATAGAATTTGGTTCCTTGTTTTGGAGGTTTAGGGTCATGGTCTCATGGGACATCCTAGTTAATTGGCCTAATAACCTGTTTCATGCTTCTGTTCTGCCTCCTAGTTCATTGCATGGTGCCCAGGGTCTTAAAAGCTTGCAAGCAGCCACCCAAGGCACAATAATTGGTCTCTACTCACCTGGAGCAACAGAGGAAGGAGAGTCAGGAATAGTAGGAGGAAATGGAATGTGTGTGGTTAATTGCCTCCATGACAACTGCCTCCTTTGCCATGAGATCAAAAGAACTGGTTGGTGCCCAACTACTATTACTGAGCATTTTGATCAAAGATTTCATAAAAGAATCCTGTTCAAAAGGAGAAAAACGTAGAACAGAATTTGAAATTCTCACGGACTCCAGACGTCCTGGATGAACTCCCGAAACTATTGTCCTGAGATAATCTTTAAACCTTAAACCAAAAATATTCCCTGAAGTCTTCTTAAAACCAAACAATAGTTAGCTTAGCTAGTAAAAAGTGTCTGCCGTGGGCATTATGCTTTTTTAAGAACTATCCATATGGAATCAAATTGACCACTCGAAAAATTAGATAAGAACCTTAGGGGGCAGTGTATTTATGTTAATGGGGGAGGAGCAACTCAGAAAAGGAAGGCAAGAATGGTTGCATAATTCGAAGAATGTAATCAATGTCGCTAAACTGCACATGTAGAAACTGTTGAATTGATGTATTTTTGCTGTGTATATTCTCAACAACAACAAAATAAATACAATTTAGAAAAACTCCTGTGGAGCACAGTTCTACTCTGACACACATGGGATCGCTGTGAGTCAGAGTCAACTCAAACAACTGGTGGTGATGCTAGCATTAAAGACCTGACAATATGGTCAGGAAGTACCAGACCAAGATTTAAGACAAAGTAAAAACAGAGAGGTAAACTGAATACCAGAACAGCGTTGCTACATTTGCCCTGCTAAAGCAAATGGCTTCAGCTTCAGAGACTCACCAGGTGAGGGGCAAAGAAATCAAAGTCCAGGGCCCACCCAAGGCAAGGAGTTAAAAACCATATCCACAATAAGCTGGGACCCAAAAGTTACCCTCTGGATAAGGGTGAACCATGAATAAAGAAACCAGCCTCCCAGAGGCGATGTAGGAAAGGCTGTCTTGACACTGAGCCATGTGGGAAGAAAGCAGAGGGGTAGGAAAACTAAACAAGACAAAATCCTGTCCCTGAGAAGTGGTGGCCACAGATGGGATCTCATGTGCATTTGCAATCCAGATTGGCAAAAAATCTCAGACTATGAACTTAGTTTAAGGTAGTCCAAAACGGGTAGCTCTACCAGGCACCTGACGGCAGCAAACACAAATCCATTCCGGAGGCAGGTACCTTCATCTCAGGCCACAGTCAAAATAGCCAAGCACACAAGGAAACAAGACAATGAGCTGCAGGCACAGAGAGAAATAAACAGAGCAATGGAAGAGGAATAATTTCACATACAATGGAAGAAGTACTGCAGATCTGCGTGGCAAGAATCGATTTTTCAATAAATGGTTTTGGAGCAACTAGACATCCATATGGAAAAAAACGAACAAACTAAATTTTGAACTCCCATCTAAAAAGTTATCATTCCTGATGGATTAATGGCATAAAGACATTAACTGAAAGGCAAAACAACACGGTTCTTTATTGTTTGTTTGTTTTTAAACAACACAGTTTTTAGCAGTTAATACAGGAGATTGTTTTTATGAGCTCGAAATAAATATCTTAAATAAGATTCAGAAACCACTAATTATAAAGGAAAAGATGGATGTCTTTGATCACTTCAAAACTAAGAAATTTTCCTTATCAAAATTCTCCATAATGAGCATGAAAAGACAAGAATAGAGAAGATATTTGTAACATATAATAACAAATACTAGATTCATATCTAAAATAGGATAAAGAACTTTTACAAAGGTCTTAGATAAGAAATAAGGTAAACAGTTCAATAAGAAAAACAAAGAGATGGGCACTTTACAAAACAAAATCCAAATGGCCAATAACATAGAAAAAGTTGTTAATTAACCTCATTAGTAATCAGGGAAATTCAAATCAGAATCCCAGTGAGGTATCATTACACACATGTTCAGCTACTCCTCGTCTCCTTGGAGGCAACATGCCTAGGCAGATACCACCCCACCTACCTGACACATATTTCTCCCTTCACCCCGCTACCTCTAGGGATCTAAGCATATTCGCAGATGAGCCAACATGTTCAAATCTCACTCTAGGATTCTCCCATCCTGGTCCCTGGGCTTTTGTTCAGCCTAGAGGGAAACAAGCTCCACAAAAACTCTCTCCAAATTCCAAGCCCCATTTCTCTGTTTGCCCCAGAAAGTGTTGGGTACAGGAAGGTGGATGGAAAGACACACCAGACATTATCTTCCCAGACTCCCCACCACATTTTAAAAAACTGCTTCAGTAATCACATCCAGTTATTTGGGAAGCATTGCTAAGGCATTATGAGCTAAGGCAGAGTGCCCATAAGTTTTATGTACTTCTTTTTAGTATCTTCAAACCAGTCCTTAATGGCTTGAAATGTCTCATTCTTGCACTTACATTCTTCTTGGTTTTATTTTATCAAGTTTCAGAAAAATGCTCGTGCAACTGTCAGGTCTGGTCATTAGTTATCACTGTGTTTGATTTTCTGGGCATGGTCTTATAGCCATGTAATGAGAAGGTGTATTGTAACGGGACCCTTCTGTTAATACAACTTCATAAACCTTAAGAGAAGGGAACAATAATTTTTTCATGATCCCAGGTGTAAAGGGACAGAATTGAATTCTGCCTACATAAAATGTTTAGTAAATTGGGGATAAATTAACACCAAAACCCTTGTTGAGAAAACCACAGGGTGGTGAAAAATTATTGCTCTAACATTATGAACAAAGCACTGTGGGAGTTCAGAAGAGAGGGTGAGAAATCCACTCAAAACTAATTCAAATTCTAAAGACCCACTTACTTCTTATTTGTCCTTCCTTTTATCCACATTACCTTATGGATCTACTCTTGGAGCCCTATTTGTGAGCCTGTTTGTGCAAAAGATTTTTGTTTATGCAGCAATTAACATACTACATCCTCTTAACGTTATATGAACTGCTGTTTTCCTAGAGCATTGAATCCTAAAGGCCTGCCAATACCAGCCTAAGATGAAAGGTTTCACCAATTAGGGGTGAAATGAAGAAAATAAGTGCAATTTTTGTAAAGCTTATTTTACTTTTTTAAATTATAAGATTGTATCTTTCCTACTTTCTTGGTATTAAAATAGCCTTTCTTCTCATAGAATGATGACAGTAGAGCCACTCCCTCCTCCATTACCATCACTTAGTAAAATTGAATGTTAGTAACTAGGTCAATCTTTACAAATTGTTTTTAGAAATTTTACTGCTCCATGAATTCATAAAGCCTGAGAACCACTGTCCCAAGTGGTTCAGTTGAAACCAGCTAAACCTATTAAAACCACTGCAGCCAGCTCACACCATCGGGGGGTGCAATCATCTAACTTAGCTCAATGTATCAGTACTTGTTCACTGTTGGGCTAGTCCTGAGACTCCTTCCACGCCCACAACAGCACAAACCAATCAAAGAATCAGCTAGTGGGTAGGAGTGTCATTGGCCTAAACTTTTAAATTAACATGGATATGATATAAGAGGCCTTAGATCTACATCTCAAACTATAAATCTTTAAAAGTGGAAGGGCCTTCATCCATGAAGTAGGAGAAGTGCTCCTTTCACTAATGAGGAAAATAAGACCCAAAGAAGATACATACACCTTGCCCAAGGTCGCATTAGAGCTAAGACTAGAAATATGCCCTCTTCTCTCCAAGACCAATACTCTCTCCACTTTACCACAGCTGTTATGAGGCACCTAGAAAAACAAAAATGTGTGTCTTAGTTTCCTAGGGCTGCAGTAACAAAATATCACCAAGTGGGTATCTTTAAAGAACAGAAATCTATTGTCTTACAGTTCTGCAGACTAGAAGTCCAAATCAGGGTATTGGCCTTGTTGATTCCTCTTGAGGGTTCTTAGAGAGGAACTGTTCCATGCTTCTCTCCCAGCTTCTGGATTCTGCTGGCAATCCTTGGCGTTCTTTTGCCGCTTGTAGATGTGTCTTCACATGGTATTCTGCCCTTTTATAAGACACCACTCAGGAGGGATTAGGACCTCCCCTACTCTGATAGGATGCCCTAGTGGTGTAGTGGTTAAGAGCTATGGCTGCTAACCAAAAGGTGGGCAGTCTGAATCCACCAAGTGCTCCCTGGCAACTCTATGGGCGGTTCTACTCTGTCCTATAGGGTCACTATGAGTCAGAATCAACTTGACGGCAGTGGGCTTGGTTTTTTGGTTTTCTACTCTGCTTTGATCTCATTAACTAATACAGTTATTATTAACTCGTTAACTAAAAGAAAAAAGCCCTATTTCCCCAAACAAGGTGACATGAACAGATATAGGGGTTAAGACTTCACCATATTGTGGGGGGCACATCAATCCATAACAATATGCAAGTTTCATGAAAAAAAAATCTTGAAGAACATAAACATCAACCTGGATAATAAATGAAGAGATATACCATATTCACAGAAGAGATTTCATATCAAAAGATACACTTACTACGTTCAAATTAAAAGCTTGTCTTAAAACACAAAGTGAAAAGACAAGTCACAGACTGTAAGAAGAAAATTGCACCCAACCAGAATATCTAAAGAAATGCTATGAATCCAGAAGAAATACAAACACCCCAACAACAATAACAACAACAAAAATTGACAAAGGGCAGGTAAGAAATAGCTAACAAATACATGAAAAAAGGTTCAACTCACTAATAATTAGGAAAAGGTCTTTAATACAGTTAATACATTTTAAAATTAATTTGAAAATTAACCCATTTCGAACCCATCACATGAGCAAATTTTTAAAAAATCAAGCAATAGTAAGCCTTGGCAAAAATGTGAAGAAAGGAGAACTCTCACTCTTGGTGGGCCTGCAAATGAATAACACTACGTCGAAAAGCCATTTGGTAACATCTAGTAAAGCTGATGATGGGCATTCCTTACAACTCTGTAATTCACACATCCATTAAAACTATAGCAGACATCCATTAAAAACAGGCAGTGAAAAATTCACCACAACCTAAACATCCCCAGTAGGAGAATGGATAGATAAGTTGTAGTAAATGTACACAATACTATAAAGCAGTTAAAAGTAAACGAACTGGAGCTCCATGTAACAACTTATACAATTCTCAAAAAAATAACATTATGTTAAACAAACAAGTTGAAGAAGAATGTAAACAGTTGGGCAACATTTAAAAAAGGTTTAAAAAGCCTGAAAACAAGATTATGTTTGTTTGTGTGTGTGAGTATACATACACACATACATACATCTATACTCGCACATATACCTTTCATAAGCTTTCAAAACTAACACCATATTCCAGTTAGTGGTTACTGCTGGGGAGGGAAGGAAAAAAGGGAATCATTTTAGGGAGGGATGTTGCTGTATGCTGTCAAGTTGATTCTAACTCACAGTGACCCTATAGGACAGAGTATAACTACCTCATACGGTTTCTGAGGCTGAAATTTTTAGGAAGGAGATCGCCAGGTCTTTTCTCCTACAGGGCAGCTGATTGGTTTAAACTGCCAGCCTTTCAGTTAGCAGCTGAAAGCTTTAACCACTGTGCCACCAAGACTCCTTAGCGAGGGATGGGCTGATTTAAGATTTCATAATCTCAATGAGATGGATCGATACAATAGCCACAAAAATGGACTCAAACATACCAACGATCGTGAAGATGGCACAGGACCTAGTAATGTTTCATTCTGTTCTACATAAGGCGGTCATGAGTCAGAGCCGACTTGACGGCAACTAACAACCACAAAAAGATTTGGTAAAGCTGGATGGTGGGTGCGGGACTGTATGTTCTGTTTTTCTCTATACCTTTAGTAACAGCTCACCAAAAAACGGTTTATTTTTTACGTACTCACTGGATTTCTATTGAAGGGGAAGGAAGAGGATATTTTCCTCACGGTGATATGGGAGCTGCCTGAAGTGGTGCCTTTCCTACGTGATGGCAATCGTGTCGTGCGTCTGAGGACGTCTACTAAATCAAAGAACACAAATATTCCTTTCCCAGATGTTGAAGTGACACTTGAGAGAAAATTATCTCGCCATGCTAATGTAAGTTAAATTTCTTGACTTTTTAAATTTTTAGCTTTTGATATGTGTAAGGTCAAACACGCACAAAAGTAGAGAAAAGAATGCAACGAGCCTATATATACTACCACTCAGCTTCAAAAGTTTTCTCTGCATAGCCAAACTATCCCACCTTTGTTCTCCCCACTCCCCCATCACCACCACCAATGGATTATTTTGAAGCAAATTCCAGACATTCTGTCATTTCATCCCTAAATATTCCAGTCTGTATTTTTAAAGGATACTGATTCTTAAAAATATAACAATAATATCATTATCACAACTTAAATGGTTTACCAGAAGTCTTTAATGACCACATATTCACCTGGTGTTCAAATTTCCTCATTTTTTTTTTTTCTTACAGTTTGTTTCAGTCACGATCCAAATAAGGTCTGTTTGTTGTTGTACCCAGTTGATTTTTTTAAGTCTCCCTTAATCTATAAATTTCTCTCTATCTCTCTTTTTTTCCTTGCAATTTATTTATCGAATAAGTTGGACAGTCTGTGTATTGTTTCTCACCTTCTGGATTTTGCAGATTGCATGCTCATGGTGTGATTTCAGATCTTCCTCTGTAAAGGGACTTTGTAGTTCAATCTAGTGCTTTGACTGCATATTTAATGGTTTTTTCCCCAGAACGTCTCCATAGATGGTGTTGTATACTTCTGCTGAGATTGACGTAATGACTGAATGTCATTTTTGGAGATCCGCATCCATCGATGATCACTATCTAGGTCTATTATTTCACTGTTGTTGTTAGCTGCCATTCAGTCAGCAAACCCATGCACATGATGGAACTGCTGTGATCCATAGAGTTTTCAGCAGTAGATTGCCAGGCCTTTCTTCCTAGTCTTAGTCTGGGAGGTCTGCTGAAACCTGTTTAGCTTCATAACAACACGTGAGCCTCCACAGATAGATGTTGGCGGTTGTGCTTGAAGTGTGTTGGTCAAGAATTGAACCCAGGTCTCCTGCATTAAAAAAACCCAGTGCATAAAAATATAGAAGGTGATAATTCTGCCACTGAACCACCACTGTCCTCACTATTTCATTAACCCACCATAACCCACTATTTTGAGCTGCAAAATGGTGATATCATAACTGTACCATTCTGCCTCGTTTATTAGCTGGAATATGTCTTTAAAGAAAAATTCTCCATCAACTATTTGGTTACTTTGAAGAGCTGTTCATACAGGAAAGGCAAGATCCATGATTAATTCTTTTCCTATACTTACCAGTTTTTAAAATAAGGAATTGGTTCCCTAGCATCATCCAAAGTGACTAGTGAATTTTATTTATTTTTTTAATATCTTTATCCACTCACAAATTTTAAATAATCTTTCTGTGTTTCACCCAATTGAATTTATTATTATTATTGATGCCAAAATTGTCTGATCGCAATCTGGTGGAACCTCTTCAAGCTCCCGAGTTCCTGCAACAGGACCCCAGTAGCTCTGGATAGCTTCCAGATGAGGCAAGGTGTTCCAGACTCATCTTGTACTTGCTCCAGACCTGGAATCCGGCATTTCTCCAAAAAAAAATCTTGGTTTCTTTTTTTGTTTTTAGTAAGAAATAGTATTAAGAGAGTACAATAGAGTTTCTACAGATGCCCACTGCTACTAAGTTGGTCCCTGTTTTTAGACCATGTCAATAGACAGAAGTAGGAACAATTTTTCAGAGAAAATACATCGTTAGTTTCTGCTTATATTTCTGATTCAAACTTAAGACTACATGTCTTTTACTAATTTTGATATCTCTTTCTCTTACAGAAAATCTTGGTTCCTAAAGACGTTAGCATAATTACTTATTTACTTTATTCTATGATAAATAAATGGATAGACAGACAGACAGATAGATAACTATACAAGGTATAGATCCCTAGGTGGCATAAGTGGTTTGTGCTTGGCTACTAACCTAAAGGTTGGCAGTTCGAACTCACCCAACGGTGCCACAGAAGAAAAGCATGGCGATCTACTTCTGTAAAGATTACAGCCAAGAAAACAATGTTAAAAAAACAAAAACCAAACCTGTTGCTGAAGAGTCAATTCCAACTCCTAGTGACCCTATACAGCAATTCTACTATATAACAGATGGGGTCACCATGAATTGGAATTGACATCATGGCAATGGGTTTGGTTTTGGATATATCGTTCTAAGCAATGTAAATATACTGCCTAGAATGATATTATATGTATGTATGTGTTTTTTTATGTGTGTGTATATGTACATATGTGTATATATGTATATAGTGTATGTGTGTATATATATGAATATATATATAAATTTATATTATACAGTATTATAGTTTCAGAATAACAATAAAATTACTAGAAATATGATAGCTGAAAACAGCTGAAGATTTTGTTTTCTTTCAGTTCTTTTTGTCCTTGGGGTATACATGACTTGGAATGTATAGCCAAATTATTATGCATAAAAATTACTTGAAATAATATCCTGTGTCACCAGCTCCATACACTGCTAGGTTCATTTGTTTCATTTTTCTTTCTATTTATTGTTTTTTTTAAAATTTACTTTTATTTTATTATGTAAAATATTAAATAATTCCAAAATCAAATCTATAAACAAAATCTATTTCAAGAAGCTTAACTTCTATTCCTATCCCTACCATCCTGTTCCCTCCCTAACCTGTAGTCCACCTATTATTTTTTAAATTTTTGATTTATGTTTCCAGTGCTTTTTTAAATATAATCAAATACTTATCCTTACTTGTATCCCCTCCAACCTTTCTTAAACAAAAGGTAAAATACTATACATAATCTATTCTTTGCTGTAGTGGATTGAATTGTGTCTCCCAAAAATTTGTGTCATATTGGCTACATCATGATTCCCAGTATTGTGTGGTTGTCCTACATTTTGTGATCTAATTATTCTCCATTTTGTAATGTGTTATAAATGTGAATATCTATACATTAGCAAGGCAGAATCTGTGTGGGGTGTATCTTGAGTAACACCCTACAAGATGGTGTAACTCAAGTCACACCCTTACTTAAATTACATCTTTATTCAAGTCACACCCTTGCTTGAGTCACAGCTTTTATCTCACAAGAGTTAAAGAGAGAGAGAAGTGAGCGGAGAGAAGGACCTCACTACAACCAAGAAAGAAGAGCCGGAAGTGGAGCACTTCCTTTGGACTCAGGGTCTCTGCACTGAAAATGTCCTAGATCCAGGGGATGGTTGATGCCAAGACACATGCAGATCTCCAAGGAACACCAAGCCCACAGATACAGAAAGAACACTAGGACCTTCCCCCAGAACTGACACAAAGAGAAAGCCTTCCCGAAGAACTGGTGCCCTAAATTTGGACTTTTAGTCTCCTAAACTGTGAGAGAATAAACTTCTGTTTGTTAAAGCCAGCCACTTGTGGTATTTCTATAATAGCAGTAGCAGATAACTAAGACAGAATTTGGTACCAGAAGAGTGGTGTGATACTCTAACAGATACCTAAAATGTGGAAGTGGTTTTGGAATTAAGTAGTGGGTAGAGGCTGGGAGAGTTTTAAGGTGCTTAATAGTAAAAGCCTAGATTGCCTTGAAGAGACTGTTGGTAGAATTATGGACATGAAAGGCAAATCTGGTCAGGGTTCAGAAGGAAGTCAGGAGAGCTATAGAGAAAGGCTCTGTGCTTGTTAAGATAGTGCATCAACTTGGCTGGGCTATGATTCTCAGTGTTTATAAGTGATCACTCCCATGATGGAATGTGCTGTGAGTAGCCAGTCAGTTGAAATGGAATTTTCTTGGGGGTGTGGTCTGCATCTGAATATAGGCAGGCATTCTGGCTTTTTGCTCACTGTGGATCTTGCAGCTGCCTCCTGTTAGTCTGACCTCCGGTTCTTGGGGCTTGAGCTATCAGCTTATCTGTCAATCTCAGGATTCGTTGATCTTTACAGCCTGTGAACAGGAGCCCTGCTCTCTGACCTACTAGTCTTGGGCTCACCAGTCCCTACAGCTACATGAATCCGGAGAAACCTTGCGGTCTTGCCTGACAATCTTGGAATTCATCGACCTTCACAGCCTGTGAGCAAGAGTCCTGCTCTCCGACCTGCCAATCTTGGGTTTGCCAGTTGAATTGAGAGAAGCCTTTATCCTGATCCACGGACTTGGAACATTCCAGCCTCTACAATCACGTGAGCTGTTTCCTTGATATAAATCTCTCTCTGTATATATTTATATGCTTTACTGGTTTTGCTTCTCTAGAGAACCCAGCCTAAGACAAAAAAAAAAAAAAAAGACAGTTTCTATCATATTAGAGAATGCATGTGGTGTCAGCAACAGAATGTTGCTAGACACGTGGATGTTAAATGTGCTTCTGGTTAGGCTTTAAAAGAAAGTGATAAACATGTGATTGGACAATGGAGGAAGGGCAATGCTTTTTATGCAATGGCAGAGAACTTGTCTGAATTATGTTCAAATGTTTGGTGGAAGGTAGAACATGTAAGTGATGAACTTGGATATCTGGCTGATGAAATTTCTAAACAAGATCTTAAAGAGGTTGCATGGCTTTTCCCTGCCACCTACAGCAAAATATGAGAGGAAATTGATGGACTTTAAAATGAACTATGCAAGATGAAAACAGAAATTAAAGATCTGGAAAATCCTGTTGTACAAACTGAGAACATGTATCCTAGAATGTTCACCAAGGATGTGGATATACAATCTTTTGTTAAAGAGATTAAACCTGTAACTGATGGATCTAACCAACTACCGCAACAGAAAATCCATCAGCTTAGACCGAAGGGGACAGAGAAAGGACAGAAGAAAAGAAAGCTATCTGCCTCTTGGAATTCCACAGGCAGGAAGCTGGCCAAAGGAACTACATCTCTTGTCCTCTGAGAAAATAGAAGGACCATCTCTGGAGCAGTTCAGAGATCAGCAGAACTGTTGGAAGGAGCGCTGGAAACAGGGCCTTTTCAGTTTCAAAGGGTGGGGCCATCGTCTCCTGGATCTTAAAGGGCGGGGCCACAGCCTCCTCAGTTTCAAAAAGTTTGATCTTTGCCAACTCAGTTCTGTAGTATGGGGCTCCCATTAAGGTAAGGCACAGGGATGAGATCACTGCCCACAGCTGAGGGGGTGGGGCTGCTATGCCCAAGAGGCAGAAGAACAGGGTTGAAGGGGTGGAGTGGACACTCAAATGGACTGGGAGAATGGGGCCACGCAAAACTGAGGGAGCAGAGTTGCTGTCCCAGTGGGCATGGAAGGCAGAGCTTAAGTCCAGGTCCAGGGAGCCTCCACTCAGACTCCAGAGGGCATGGCCAACACCCACAGTCTGGAGGGCAGGACCATTGCCAGAGAACAGAGGATTATTTTTAAGCCTTGAGAGCTAATATAATTTGTTCTGCTGGGTTTTGGACTTGCTTGGTGCATGTTAACCCTTCTTTCCTTTCAATTTCTCCCATTTGTAATGGAAAAATCTACCTTGTTCCTGTTCCACCATTGTACTTTGGAAACAGATAACTTGTGGTATAGATTTTACAGTTCACAGATGAAGAGGAATTTTGCCCCAGGATAGACTATGCCTAAAATCTCACCCATATTTGATTTAGATGATTCAAAAGATGAGATTTTGGACTTGGAGTTGATTTAAGACTTTTGGGATGATATGATGGGGTGAATGTGTTTTACATGTGGGCGAGGACATGTATTTTGGGGGGCCAAAGGGTAGAATGTCATGGATTGAATCGTGTCCCTCAGAAGTATATGTCAACTTGGCTAGGCCATGATTCCTCATATTGTGTGGTTGTCCTACCTTTTGTGATCTGATATAAGCATCCTCCATTTGTGATGTGTTGTATATCTAACTATATGTTAAAGAGGGAGCATCACTGTGAGGTGTTCCTGAGTCACAGCCTTACAAGACTTAAGCCTTACTTAGGTCATACCCTTATTCAAGTCACACCTTTGCTTGAGTCACATGTTTTATCTCACATGAGATAAAAAGAGAGAGAAGGGAGTAGAGGGGAGAGGGATCTCACTACCACCAAAAAAGACCTGGGAGTAGAGTGCATCCTTTGTACCCAAAGTCCCTGTGCTGAGAACCTCCTAGACCCAAGGAAAGATTGATGCCAAGACACATGAAGATCTCCAAGGAATGCTGAGCCCCCAGATGTTGAAAGGACACAAGGACATCCCCCCAGAGCTGACAAAGAAAGAAAGCCTTCCCCTAGAGCTGGTGTCCTGAATTTGGACTTCTAGCCTGCTAAACTGTGAGAGAATAAACTTCTGTTTGTTAAAGCCATCTACTTGTGGTATTGAGCAAGTATCTTAGTTATCTAATCTGTTATAACAGTATTAAATAATTAAGACACTTGCTTAATTTAATAATATATTCTAGAGATCATTGTAAGCAGTATATACCAACCTTTGCCTTTCTTTATGAAAGCTCTATAGTATTCCATTTAAAGAGTGCATTGTAATTTATTCAGTTAGTCCTCTGTGGGTGGACACTTGGGTTGTTTCCAATATTTTCCAATTACAAATAGTGCTGCAACAAATGGCCTTATGCGTATGTCATTTTGGATTTTTGACAGTGTATCTCAAAAAAAAATTTTTTTTTTTATCTCTGGGTTAGATCCCTACAAGAGGGATTGCTGAGTCAAAAAATAACTGCTAATGTAATTTTCTAGGTATTGCCAAATTCTCATCCACAGCAGTTATACAATTTTGTATTCCCACTAGCAATCTGAGTGCTTATTTTCTCAACTTCACCAAAAGAGCATATTGTCAAACTTTGAGATTTTTGCTAATCTAAGATGAAAAATGGTAACTTGGTATATTTTCAATTTGCATTTCTCTTGTACTGAGTGAGCTAAGCATCTTTTTAATATGTATAAAAGCTTTTTTATATGTGTAAAACCCTCAATGAAATGTGTCTGTTCATATCTTTTGCCTATTTTTCTATCCAGACTCTTGGTTTTAATTTTAATATTTTAAAAACCTCTTTATATATTAGGTATATTAGACATTTATATATATATTAGGAATATTAGTCCTTTGTGATATAAGTTGCAAATATTTTTTTGTAATTTCTGTTTTCATTTTGTATATGGCCTTTTTTGCCATAGCAATGCTAACTTCTGGCAGCCGAGTGTAGATGAGTTTTCTGGTTATGAGACATCACAGCTTGAAAATAATCACAGGTGTTCTTCAGGCTCCACTGGAAGTCCATTAGTCTCTCATCTTCTCATCTATCTAAAAATAGCTAGATGCTTTAGCTTCTCCTAGATTTTGATTATAAGAGGCCATGTCCAGAGGTCACAAAATGATTATTCACTTTTTTGGCCAATTATTATTTCACAGTTTTTACATTATATGCTTTTAACTAGATTTCTCAATGGCAATTAATGAAATTCCAGCTTTCTCTTTTCATATATTTCCTTTTTTAAAGGCTTCTTATCTTGCTCTAGTGATCATTTGGCATATTATAAAGGCACCTGTTTTGTTGCTGGTGTTTTTATTGTTTTTAAATTTAATAAGGAAAATGTATGATCAGACTGTTTAAAATATTCTCAGAATTAAAAAATTATAAATTCACTTAAAGCAGGTAGCTTTGCTTCCCACATGACAGGAAAAGAGATGTATTTCCTGATAAGTACTTAATGACATATTTTCAAAAGTTACACAGCCAGAGTCCTTAACCTGGGACCCATGGACTCCCTGTCCAAGGTGGACTTCAAGGGTTGAAAAAGCCTCTCCAATTGCTAGAAAAGGATATTGTGATGGTTAATGTTATATGTCAACTTGATGTCAAAGTGTAAAAAAAATAACGAGAACTCTGTAAGGAGAGAAATGATAGTTTTATTTTGGATTTGTTACAGCTGAAGCTGGGCAAATACTTGGTAAAATACCAAGTACTGCAAAATCCAAAAAGAGAGAAAGATTTTTATATAGGAGGGCCAGGGGTTACACGTGAGTCACAAAGGGCTGAGGGTTATGTATGAGCCACAAGTAAACTTTTCATAATACCAATTAATCACAGAGTTTTTGGGAGCAAACTGTATAAGCAATTTTTTGAGAACAATCTTATATAAACATCTTTTTAGGGGATGTTCTCATCATTCCTTTCCAGAGCATTCTTACCATTTGCTTAACTATAAACCACAGCTTTGTCATACATTAGTTATGAGTATTCTTTCTGAGAAAACAACATCTTCATCACTTGCTCATCCAAAGGAGTTGGGGGGGTGCATATATTCTGAAAGCAGAAGCAGGGATTTAGGGCAAAAGAGTTTGATTCAGACTTGTGTCAGTCACTTAGTCATGCCAGGAACCTCAGTTTTAAGGAGCCTCTACACTAGGCTATGATCCTCAGCAGTTTGGCAGACATTGGACAGATTGCTCCTCCATAATGTAATATAATGTAATCATCTCCATGAAGAGATCTGATATAATGCAGTCACCTCCATGATGAGATCTGCTACAATGTAATCACTTCCATGATGAGATCTGCTATGAGTAGTCAACCAGTTGAAAAGAGAATTTCCTTAGGGGTGTGGCCTGCCCCCAGGATATAAATGGATGTTCCAGCAAGGCTCACTCTCACTCTGAATCCTGCAACCGATTAGTCATCATGTGACCTCTGGTTCTTGGGACGTAGGCCAGCCTGTTGTCTAGCCTGCCAATTTTGGGTTTGTCAGCCCCTGCAATCATATGAGTCTGGAGAAGCCTCCATCCTGATGCTTAACCCACGAATTTTAGGACTTGCCAGCCTCCACAACTGCGTGAGCCATTTCCTTGAATTAAATCTCTCAATATATATTTATATATATACACACACACGTTTCACTGGTTTTGCTCTACTAGAGAACCCAACCTAAGACAGACATCATGTTTGGTAAAGTAGAAAAAAAAAAAAAAAAAAAATTTTTTTTTTTTTTTTTTTTAAAGTAGAAGGTCAGTAAAAACAAGAGGAACCCTCAGTGAGATGGGCTGACACAACAGCTGGAACGATGGGCTTAATATACCAACGATTGAGAAGATGGTGTAGGACTAGGCACCGTTTTGTTCTGTTAGACATAAGGTCACCATGAGTCAGAGCTAATTCCAAGTTAATTAACAAAAAAAAAATTCTGAAATTGTATACAAATTTCTTTTCTGAAAAATGTAGTGTCTTAGTTATCTAGTGCTTCTTCTATAACAGAAATACCACAAGTGGATGGCTTTAACAAAGAGAAGTTTATTTTCTCATGGTAAAGTAGGCTGAAAGTCCAAATTCAGGGTGTCAGCTCCAGGGGAAGGCTTTTCCTGTCAGCCTTCTCATCAATCTTGCTCCAGACTAGGAGCTTCTCTGCACAGGAACCCTGGGTCCAAAGGAAGCGCTCTGCTCCCAGCACTGCTTTCTTGGTGGTATGAGGTCCCCAACTCTCTGCTCGCTTCTCTTTCCCTTTTATCTCTTGAGGGATAAAAGGTGGTGCAGGCCACACCCCAGGGAAACTCCCTTTACATTGGATCAGGGACGTGGCCTGGGTAAGGGCAGTGTTATAATCCCACTCTAATCCTTTGTAACAATCACAGAATGGAGGATAAACACACAATGCTGGAAATCATGGCCCAGCCAAATTGATACACACATTTTTGGGGGGACAGAATTCAATCCATGACATGTAGGATCTTCAGCTTTTTCTTCTTTCCTTTCTTTTTTTAACGGCCTTTCACTTTCTTCATGTATTATATCCTTGATGTCTTCCCACAACTCTTCTTGTCTTCAGTCATTAGTGTTCAGTGGGTCAAATCTATTCTTGAGATGGTATCTGAATTCAGATGGGAAGTATTTAAGTATTTATTTTTGTTTCCAACTTTACTTTCTAATCACCAGTAATTATCAGTGCAATTAGATGGCATATTCCATCAATTTCAGACTGTAGCAGGTTGTAAAAATCTTCAATTTCTTCATCTTTGGCATTCATGGTTGGTACATACATTTGAATAATAATTGTACTAACTGGTCTTCCTTGTAGGAGAATGGATATTAACCTACCATTGATGGCACTGTGTTTCAGGATAGATCTTGAAATGTTCTTTTTAACAATTAATATGATGCCATTCTGCTTCAATTTGTCATTCCTGGCATAGTAGACCATGTGATTGTGGGATTCAAAATGGCCGATAACAGTCCATCTCGGTGCACAAGTGCCTAGAATATCAATCTTCAAGCATTCTATTTCATTTTGGATGACTTCCAATTTTCCTTAATTCGTACGTCATACATCCTACATTTCAGTTACTAATGAATATTTCATAACCGTTACTTCTCATTTTGAGTTGTACACATCGGCAAATGATAATCCTGAAGGCTTTATTTCATTAGGGTCCTTAAGGTAAACTCTATTTTGAGGAGGCAGCTCTTGCCATTTGTATTCTGAATGCCTTCGAACCTGAGGGGCTCATATTCCAGCACTACATATTGGGCAGTATTCTATTGCTATACGTAGTTTTCATTGGCTGATTTTTGAAAGTAGATCACCAGCCCTTTCTTCCTAGCCTGTCTTAGTCTGGAAGCTCTTTTGAAACCTGTCCATCACGGATGACCCTGCTGATATTTGAAATACCAGTGGAATAGCTTCCAGCGTCATAACAACACACAAGCCACTACAGTACAACAGATTGACAAACATATGAGATACTTAAAAAAAATACTTGAGGCAAGACAATTGAAAAGTGTCAAATAGAACTGGCAATAGAAAGTTCTTAGTGATAATTGGAAAAAGCTTGTGTAGACTATTATGGGGCAGAAGCCAGACAATGAGGATCGTTGAGTGAATGGGGACCAGTAACTGAAACAGTTAATGTAGAATATTCTTTTAAGAAGTTTGAAGGGAAAGATGGGAACATAACTTAATGCATTGGTAGGTCAAGAAAGAATAAATCAAGACTGAGAAGAAGGAGCCAGTAGAGAGGGAGAGTATATTTTTGTTGTTTTAATGAATTCTATGAATTATAATTTTTTAATGCCAGAAAGAGGTGGGTTTTACTAAATTTCATCCTCTAGGATTTAAAAAAATACAGTAAGATATTTCATTTTAAATTAATGACAGGATTACAGAGTGTGAATAAATGGTTAGATACTGTCTGTGATCACGACGGTGGGTGAATCTATTTCTTTTGTCCTTCAGATTTTTTTTTTTTTTTTTTCCAGAATCCTGCCGTCAGTATAGACGTGAACTGCATTGATTTATTACAACTGGAAGGGTATAATTTGATAGCTGCTGGAACCTTAAATGGCGTAATCATCTTATGGAATTTTGTAACATCTACTGTCACAGAAGTGTAAGTTGTGTCTTTTCCTTAAAAAATATAAGTTACACTGCAGAATAGCCAAAGCAACATGCAACACTTAAACAAAACAAAACTGGATATGAAAGTGGTGGTAACTCTCAAGGAAGGCTTTCCAGGAGGCTATGATCATGAGACAACTATGTTCTAGCATCTAAATTCCAGAATGATATGAAGAAGTTGAATCTTACGTATTTGTATTTCCAAGAGCTTTGACTCTTTACTTTCACTGTGTGATGTCCAAATTCATGGCCTCAACAAATCCTTAAAATACATAATAGTTTCAAACACTAATCTCTCCAGAACTTCAAACACATATATCCAATTGCTGAATGGCAATTTCAGACCTAGAGTGCTACCAAGACCCTTGAAGCACCACATGCCCAAAACCCCTTCCCAACCTGCACCTCCCCCACAAACATCTCCTTTTCTTGATTTCCAGTGACAACCCCCATCAATTCACAGTCATCAAAGTCAGATGGTGAGAGGCATCCTAGATGGATTTTCTTTTTCATCCTCTACCCCTACACATCCAATTTATTACAGGGTGAAGCCAACAAGGGGCAACGTGGCAGATGCATTTCTACACCTCAACCAATTAGATTTGCTTTGTACCATGGCCTAAAATTTTACCCTCCTTTTATCACCATTTCTAAATACTTTTGCCATTGGTTATAATGGAAATAATGCATTATTTGCAATGGATGGATTGTAATTAATTCGCTTGCCCTGATTATGGAATGGATCATAGGCAAGGGCCATGTGTGGACATCCTATGTCAAGGGGATTTGTAAGGTTTCACTTTGAGGCACAAGAGATGGATGGCCAAAAACCTCAACAGTAAGCATTAACCTTAACAATAAAAACAAGTTTTATCCAGGCATTTGGGGGAAGGGAAGAGGTATAAAGGAGGGGGAGAATTGGCAGTTGGAGAGGAAAATGCAAAGTAAATCTCTGCTTCTCTGATTACAGTGTCTTACATACAACTGATCTACTGGGCCTACTCTCTTTCAGTCCAGGTCTGAGTCATTACTTTTAGCCAGCTTTTACAGGGAAATGTTCCTTTCTTGTTTGGACCCTAGATTTATTCTCCTTTTAAACTTTAGTTGAAATAGCTATTTCTGTACACACACCTCTCTCTCTACCTTAACCTATGTTCTCCTGGGTTCTGCCCCTAGAATTCCTGTCATCACACATTCTCTTCTCCCCAATCTTGCTGTCAGGCCTTTCTCACAGACTTGTCATTTAATACCTGTGTGTGTATACTGTGTGTATACTGCGTGACATATATTGCACAATTCCTCGCCCTCTGATTCATGCAGTTCTTACACTGTAAGTGTTAGCTTGTATATGACTTACTAGTAGATAGACTAAGCAGATACACTAAAAAGGTACAGGCCATAGTTCTGATTCCATAGCCTAAAAAGTAGGTGGCTCCCCTGAGAATATTCCCAATTTAAAGATGGAGATCCTCCTTACTGAAGTACCCAGCATTTTATCAAGGGTTGCGTGCAAATTCAGTGCTCAATCAGAGAAAAACAACAAACTCTAGTGGGTCCTATGTAGTGTTCCCTTCCTATAGGAAGATGATTATATTTACACAATTGATTTAAAATCACTGGAGTATTTTTCCAAACATAATTTAGCACAGAACTATATAAGGTAATTTAAAGGCTCTAAAACTGAAAATGGTTTTTATATTTAAAACAGAGGCCACTCCTACGTCTGCCTCAAACTTTGCCTAAAGATTACCAATCAAGAGAAATAGCCATTTCTTTTCCTGTTCAAAATCCCACACTTTCTTTGGCCCAAATTCATAATTCTTCTTGCTAACTGATAGTCCACTGTACTATTTGGTCCATCTGCACAGCAGGAATATCTAGAAAATTTGAGCTCAACAAATCATTAAGCCCAGGGACTTCTCTTTTCAGCCTGGTTCACTCCCCAGAAGGCTCCTTCACCACTCATCAGCCCAAATTAGCAGCAATAATTTCCACTAAAGGAAGAAGGGCATGCTATAAGGTCTATTTGCTCTAAGGAATGTTAAGTAGGGTTTAAGAGCCAAGCATGAAGTGTCATTCATTGCAGGCGGTTAGGAGCTATCACTCTGATCCCAGGAACTGCCTAGGAATGTGAATAGTTCCTTGGAATCTGGGCCTACAGGAGACTAGAGCAGCGAGAGTACTGTAATCACTGAATAACCTGTATGTCTTCTCTACTAAATTATAAACTCCTTAAGAGTAGGACCGAGAGGCGGGGCCAAGATGGCGGACTAGGTGGACGCTACCACGGATCCCTCTTGCAACAAAGACTCAGAAAAACAAGTGAATCGATCACATACATAACAATCTACGAACTCTGAACAACAAACACAGACTTAGAGACGGAGAACGAACAAATACGGGCAGACAGTGATCGTTTTCAGAACTAAGAGCCAGCGTACCAGCTGATTACCTGGAAAATCTAGTTTCCCAGTGATGGCTCGGAGACAGCAGTCCATATCAAACCACATAAAGAAACAGACCATGACAGCTTCTCCAACCCCCCAAACAAAAGAATCAAAATCTTTCCCACATGAAGATACAATCCTGGAATTATCAGATACAGAATATAAAAAACTAATTTACAGAATGCTTAAAGATATCACAAATGAAATTAGGATAAATGCAGAAAAAGCCAAGGAACACACTGATAAAACTGTTGAAGAACTCAAAAAGGTTATTCAAGAACATAGTGGAAAAATTAATAAGTTGCAAGAATCCATAGAGAGTGAGCATGTAGAAATCCAAAAGATTAACAATAAAATTACAGAATTAGACAACGCAATAGAAAGTCAGAGGAGCAGACTCGAGCAATTAGAATGTAGACTGGGACTTCTGGAGGACCAGGGAATCAACTCCAACATAGCTGAAAAAAAATCAGATAAAAGAATTAAAAAAAATGAAGAAACCCTAAGAATCATGTGGGACTCTATCAAGAAGGATAACTTGCGAGTGATTGGAGTCCCAGAACAGGGAGGGGGGACAGAAAACACAGAGAAAATAGTTGAAGAACTCCTGACACAAAACTTCCCTGACATCATGAAAGACGAAAGGATATCTATCCAAGATGCTCATCGAACCCCATTTAAGATTGATCCAAAAAGAAAAACACCAAGACATATTATCATCAAACTTGCCAAAACCAAAGACAAACAGAAAATTTTAAAAGCAGCCAGGGAGAAAAGAAAGGTTTCCTTCAAGGGAGAATCAATAAGAATAAGTTCAGACTACTCAGCAGAAACCATGCAAGCAAGAAGGGAATGGGACGACGTATACAGAGCACTGAAGGAGAAAAACTGCCAACCAAGGATCATATATCCAGCAAAACTCTCTCTGAAATATGAAGGAGAAATTAAGATATTTACAGACAAACATAAGTTTAGAGAATTTGCAAAAACTAAACCAAGACTGCAAGAAATGCTTAAGGAGATTGGCCTGATGACCAATAATATCAGGTACCAGCACAATACAAGGTCACAAAACAGAACGTCCTGATATCAACGCAACTCAAATAGGGAAAGCACAAAAACAAACAAAGTAAGATTAATTCTAAAAAATAAATAAACAAAATAAAACACATAACAGGAAATCATGGAAATCAATAGATAAACGATCACAATAATCAAAAAGAGGGACTAAATATAGGAGGCATTGAGCTGCCAGATGGAGAGTGATACAAGGCGATATAGAACGATACAAGTTAGGTTTTTACTTAGAAAAATAGGGGTAAATAATAAGGTAACCACAAAAAGGAATATCAATTCCATAACTCAAGAAAAACGTAACGACTCAACAAACATAAAGTTAAACATTATGAAAATGAGGATCTCACAATCTACTAAGAAAAACGTCTCAGCACAAAAAAGTATGTGGAAAAATGAAATGGCCAACAACACACATGAAAAGGCATCAAAATGACAGCACTAAAAACTTATTTATCTATAATTACGCTGAATGTAAATGGACTAAATGCACCAATAAAGAGACAGAGAGTCATGGACTGGATAAAGAAACACGATCCATCTATATGCTGCCTACAAGAGACACACCTTAGACTTAGAGACACAAACAAACTAAAACTCAAAGGATGGAAAAAAATATATGAAGCAAATAATAAGCAAAAAAGAAGAGGAGTAGCAATATTAATTTCTGACAAAATAGACTTTAGACTTAAATCCGCCACAAAGGATAAAGAAGGACACTATATAATGATAAAAGGGACAATTGATCAGGAAGATATAACCATATTAAATATTTCCGCACCCAATGACAGGGCTGCAAGATACGTAAATCAAATTTTAACAGAATTGAAAAGCGAGATAGACACCTCCACATTTATAGTAGGAGACTTCAACACACCACTTTCGGAGAGGGACAGGACATCCAGTAAGAAGCTCAATAGAGACACAGAAGACCTACTTACAACAATCAACCAACTTGACCTCATAGACTTATACAGAACTCTCCACCCAACTGCCGCAAAGCATACTTTTTTTTCTAGCGCACATGGAACATTCTCTAGAATAGGCCACATATTAGGTCATAAAACAAACCTTTGCAGAATCCAAAACATCGAAATATTACAAAGCATCTTCTCAGACCACAAGGCAATGAAGCTAGAAATCAATAACAGAAAAACGAGGGAAAAGAAATCAAATACTTGGAAAATGAACAATACCCTCCTGAAAAAAGACTGGGTTATAGAAGACATCAAGGAGGGAATAAGGAAATTCTTAGAAAGCAATGAGAATGAAAATACTTCCTATCAAAACCTCTGGGACACAGCAAAGGCAGTGCTCAGAGGCCAATTTATATCGATAAATGCACACATACAAAAAGAAGAAAGAGCCAAAATCAGAGAACTGTCCCGACAACTTGAACAAATAGAAAGTGAGCAACAAAAGAACCCATCAGGCACCAGAAGAAAACAAATAATAAAAATTATAGCTGAACTAAATGAAGTAGAGAACAGAAAAACAATTGAAAAAATTAACAAAGCCAAAAGCTGGTTCTTTGAAAAAATTAACAAAATTGATAAACCATTGGCCAGACTGACTAAAGAAAAACAGGAAAGGAAACAAATAACCCGAATAAGAAATGAGAAGGACCACATCACAACAGAGCCAAATGAAATTAAAAGAATCATTTCAGATTACTACGTAAAATTGTACTCTAACAAATTTGAAAACCTAGAAGAAATGGATAAATTCTTAGAAAAATACTAACTACCTAAACTAACACATTCAGAAGTAGAACAACTAAATAGACCCATAACAAAAAAAGAGATTGAAACGGTAATCAAAAAACTCCCAACAAAAAAAAGTCCTGGCCCAGACGGCTTCACTGCAGAGTTCTACCAAACCTTTCAGAGAAGACTTAACACCACTACTACTGAAGGTATTTCAAAGCATAGAAAAAGACGGAATACTACCCAACTCATTCTATGAAGCTACCATCTCCCTGATACCAAAACCAGGTAAAGACATTACAAAAAAAGAAAATTTTAGACCTATATCCCTCATGAACATAGATGCAAAAATCCTCAACAAAATTCTAGCCAATAGAATCCAACAACACATCAAAAAAATAATTCACCCTGATCAAGTGGGATTTATACCAGGTATGCAAGGCTGGTTTAATATCAGAAAAACCATTAATGTAATCCATCACATAAATAAAACAAAAGATAAAAACCACATGATCTTATCAATAGATGCAGAAAAGGCATTTGACAAAGTTCAACACCAATTTATGATAAAAACTCTTACCAAAATAGGAATTGAAGGAAAATTCCTCAACATAATACAGGGCATCTATGCAAAGCCAACAGCCAATATCACTCTAAATGGAGAGAACCTGAAAGCACTTCCCCTGAGAACAGGAACCAGAAAAGGATGCCCTTTATCACCACCCTTATTCAACATCGTACTTGAAGTCCTAGCCAGGGCAATTAGGCTAGACAAAGAAATAAAGGATATCCAGATTGGCAAGGAGGAAGTAAAGCTATCACTATTTGCAGATGACATGATCGTATACATGGAAAACCCTAAGGAATCCTCCAGAAAACTACTGAAACTAATAGAAGAGTTTGGAAGAGTCTCAGGTTATAAAATAAACATACAAAAATCACTTGGATTCCTCTACATCAACAAAAAGAACACCGAAGAGGAAATAACCAAATCAATACTATTCACAGTAGCCCCCAAGAAGATAAAATACTTAGGAATAAATCTTACCAAAGATGTAAAAGACCTATACAAAGAAAACTATAAAACTCTGCTACAAGAAATTCAAAAGGACATACTTAAGTGGAAGAACATACCCTGCTCATGGATAGGAAGACTTAACATAGTAAAAATGTCTATTCTACCAAAAGCCATCTATACATATAACGCACTTCCAATCCAAATACCAATGTCATATTTTAAGGGGATAGAGAAACAAATCACTAATTTCATATGGAAGGGAAAGAAGCCCCGGATAAGCAAAGCATTACTGAAAAAGAAGAAGAAAGTGGGAGGCCTCACTCTACCTGATTTCAGAACCTATTATACAGCTACAGTAGTCAAAACAGCCTGGTACTGGTACAACAACAGGCACATAGACCAATGGAACAGAATTGAGAACCCAGATATAAATCCATCCATGTATGAGCAGCTGATATTTGACAAAGGACCAGTGTCAGTCAACTGGGGAAATGATAGTCTTTTTAACAAATGGTGCTGGCATAACTGGATATCCATTTGCAAAAGAATGAAACAGGACCCATACCTCACACCATGCACAAAAACTAACTCCAAGTGGATCAAAGACCTAAACATAAAGACTAAAACGATAAAGATCATGGAAGAAAAAATAGGGACAACCCTAGGAGCCCTAATACAGGGCATAAACAGAATACAAAACATTACCAAAAATGATGAAGAGAAACCAGATAACTGGGAGCTCCTAAAAATCAAACACCTATGCTCATCTAAAGACTTCACCAAAAGAGTAAAAAGACCACCTACAGACTGGGAAAGAATATTCAGCTATGACATCTCCGACCAGCGCCTGATCTGTAAAATCTACATGATTCTGTCAAAACTCAACCACAAAAAGACAAACAACCCAATCAAGAAGTGGGCAAAGGATATGAACACACATTTCACTAAAGAAGATATTCAGGCAGCCAACAGATACATGAGAAAATGCTCCCGATCATTAGCCATTAGAGAAATGCAAATTAAAACTACGATGAGATTTCATCTCACACCAACTAGGCTGGCATTAATCCAAAAAACACAAAATAATAAATGTTGGAGAGGCTGCGGAGAGATTGGAACTCTCATACACTGCTGGTGGGATTGTAAAATGGTACAACCACTTTGGAAATCCATCTGGCGTTATCTTAAACACTTAGAAATAGAACTACCATACAACCCAGAAATCCCACTCCTCGGAATATACCCTAGAGATACAAGAGCCTTCACACAAACAGATATATGCACACCCATGTTTATTGCAGCTCTGTTTACACTAGCAAAAAGCTGGAAGCAACCAAGGTGTCCGTCAACAGATGAATGGGTAAATAAATTGTGGTATATTCACACAATGGAATACTACGCATCGATAAAGAACAGTGACGAATCTCTGAAACATTTCATAACATGGAGGAATCTGGAAGGCATTATGCTGAGCGAAATGAGTCAGAGGCAAAAGGACAAATATTGTATAAGACCTCTATTATAAGATCTTGAGAAATAGAAAAAACGGAGAAGAACACATACTTTTGTGGTTACAAAGGGGGGAGGGAGGGAGGGAGGGAGAGGGTTTTTTATTGATCAATCAGTAGATAAGAACTGCTTTGGGTGAAGGGAAAGACAACACACAATACAAGGAAGGTCAGCCTAATTGGACTGGACTAAAAGCAAAGAGGTTTCCGGGATAAAATGAAAGCTTCAAAGGTCAGCGGAGCAGGGGCTGGGGTCTGGGGAACATGGTTTGAGGAGACTTCTAAGTCAACGGGCAAAATAATTCTATTATGAAAACATTCTGCATCCCACTTTGAATTGTGGCGCCTGGGGTCCTAAATGCCAACAAGCGGCCATCTAAGATACATCAATTGGTCTCAACCCACCTGGAGCAAAGGCAAAGGAAGAACACCAAGGCCACACGACGACTAAGAACCCAAGAGACAGAAAGGGCCACATGAACCAGAGACCTACATTATCCTGAGACCAGAAGATCTAGTTGGTGCCCGGCCACAATCGATGTCTGCCCTGCTAGGGAGCACAACAGACAACTCCTGAGGGAGCAGGAGGCCAATGGGATACAGACCCCAAATTCTCATGAAAAGACCATACCTAATGATATGAATGCGACTAGAGGAATCCCAGAGACAATGCTCCCCAGAACTTCTGATGGCACAGGACAGGAACCATCCCCGAAGACAACTCATCAGGCATGAAAAGGACTGGTCAGCGGGGAGGAGAGAGATGCTGATGAAGAGTGAGCCAATTAAATTAGGTGGACACTGGAGAGTGTGTTGGCAACTCTTGACTGGAGGGGGGATGGGAAGATAGAGAGGGAAGATGGCAAAATTGGCACGAAACGAGAGACTGAAAGGGCTGACTCAATAGGGGGAGAGCAAGTGGGAGAAGGGAGTAAGATGTATGTAAACCTACATGTGACAGACTGATTGGAATCGTAAATGTTCACTTGAAGCTTAATAAAAATTAATTAAAAAAAAAAAAGAGTAGGACCTATTTTATTCAAATTTGCCACTCCACTTATTCAAAAAGTAGAATTCTACCCTTTAAACTACATGAAGGCTCCTAGGAGATTCCTCCACAGGATTATATAAACCCACTCTCTGGACCTATATGTAGGAGGACTAGACTAATTAATTGAATCAACAGACTTTTGAACTACCTAATATCATGCTGTTATACAGAGACTTATTAAAGATGATAGGAGCTCTGGTGGCACAATGGTTTAGTGCTTGGTTTCTAACCAAAAGACTGGCAAAAGAAGGACCTGATGATCTACTTCCATAAAGATTGTTGTTGTGTACCATTGAATCAGTTCCAACTCAGGGCAACCCTATAGGACAGAGTAGAGCTTCTCCATAGGGTCTCCTAGGTGGAAATCTTTACGGAAGCAGATCTCCTGGTCTTTTCTCCCATGGAGTCACTGGGTGGATTTGAACCATCAACCTTTTGGTTAGCAGCTGAACTTTTACCCATTGTACTACCAGGGCTCCTTCCGTAAAGATTACCAAACCAAAAAAAAAACAAACCTGTTGCTGTCGAGTCAATTCCGACTCATATCGACCCTATAGGATAGAGAAGAACTGCCCCATAGAGTTTCCAAGGAGCGCCTGGTGGATTTGAAATGCCTATCTTTTGGTTAGCAGCTGTAGCACTTAACCACTACAGGGCTTCCCGTAAAGATTACAGCCTAGGAAATTGTATGAGGCAGTTCTACTCTGTCACGTAGTGTCACTATGAGTTGAAAATCAACACAACAGCATCCAACAACAACATTAAAGAAGGTGCATTCAAACTCTATACCTCTAGGTTTTCTCCCCATTTTCAGTGATATTGCCATTTGAGGAGTTGATAACCTCTGCATGGCCTATATGGTCTAAATAAGGTAAGTTACTTTATTTGTGAATTTCGTGATGTGAACGTATGCTTATTTCCAGGTACCGACCTGAAGACTGCTTCACTGTGGACCCTGACTTGGATCCCAAACGCTTTAGAATTAATGACATATTGTTCCTCTTTCGTGCCCATGAATGTGCAAGGTAACTCAATACTTATTAATCAAGTAGTACTGTCTAGGACTTACATGGGTGATCTAGGAATAGTTCTCCTTATCTTCACATTAAAGAAGGTACAATTGAGGGAAGACATATATTGGGCTGACTACCTTGTTTTAACTTTCTTCCCCTGCCATCACTTCTTTTGTAGGTGGGGTCGTGGTCTCTTTACTATGTCATCCTCACAGTTTCCTTTACAACAGCAGCAGAGCTGGAAAATGCCCACTTGTCTACTCCTTTGGCCAAAATCTAATGCTATGAGCACTAATGTAAAAAGACTTCCAGAGCGAGTATGGAAGGTCAGATGGCAGGGGATTTTGCACACTGTGCACTATAAGTGAGTGATCCCCATCCATTTCATATAGAGCAGAGGGTTATTTTTTAAATATTTAAGGAAAAGTGTTTTTTTTTTTTTTGTCTATTTGTGTATGTTTAAGAGCTCTGATTTCAGACAATAGATATCAGGGCTACTTTTGGGCTGCCCCGTGGCAAGGCAGAATATAACACCTTCCCAAAACCTTGGCTTGAAATTTCATCAAAACTATTCTGAGAATATTTTGAGGGCCTGTTCTGTATTGCACTAGCACCTTAAGCTACTTTTCAGCACATTTCAGCAGAGTCACAGGGACAGGACTAGACCAGAACTGGACACTGTAAAGCAGGAGGTTAGCCAGGTTTGTCAGCCCCAACCGCATCTCACTCCCTGCCATCCCAGTGTCTCAGCCTCTGGGACTAAATGTAGTCTCAGCCATGAGATAGGACAGGGACATCTTAATTGCTGAGGCTCCACAATAGTCTCTGCCAACACCATACTGATGAACATTTGTTACACAACATATAAAGCGTGATTGGTTTCGTAAGTGAGTGGCTCAGTATCCACAGATGATGGAAAAAGCAATCAGCTGAAATTAAAGCAGAGAAGAGCACCCTTTGAGTACAAGAGAATATTTTAACTTTTCCTCCTTTGGCTTCCTTCCTCCCCTTGTAGAAGATCAAGTCAGGATTCCGTATGCTCTTCATCCCAGTGTGATTCTAGTAGGGGTCCACAGAGTAGCAAGGTAAGCAAGAAATAGCAAGAATGTGTCTTCCTGTTCTACCCAATCCTTGTCCAAGAATAGTGACATTCAGCATTTCAGCCCCTCCTTAGATAGAATATAAAAGTAGAAAAAAATCTGTGTGTATATGTATATGTGAAAACTATTTTTTTGTATTCTCCCCAAAAATCAAAGTTCAAATTGTTTCTATTTTTTCAGTGCCTTCACATCTGTGAATAATCAATACATGATCATGAACAAAATAAATTATATATGCTATGTTTATGGCATAAAATAATAAAGTAGTTTTAGACCGTATATTTTCCTGAAGAAATACGTTCTGTACATATTTCACAGAGGGAAGAGACAATATAATGTAATGAAGTGGTTTTCAAACTGTGTTCCCAGCTCCAATTTTATGTTTTAACACATTACTTTTCTAGTTAATTTGCTCTTTGAAGGAAAGTTTCCACTGCAAAAAAATATTTTGAAAACCACTAGCATGCTGGAAAGAATATACTTTTAAGGACTTAAGAGTCAGACAGACTTGTATTTGAACCCAAGCTTCTCCAGTTATAATGCGATTAGCTTTACATATGTCACTTAATCTCTCGGAGTTTCAGTTTCCTCATCAGTAAAAAGGGAATAATAAAGCCTAACTTACATCGCTGTTATTAGAATTAGAATATTCATCGAGGACTTGGCACGCATTAGGCACTTAATCACTGTCATTGTCATGATATACCTGAGCCACTAGGAAAATGTTGTGTTATGGATTCTCTATTCATGAACATGAAAATCTATGCAACACATTTTTCAGAGAATTAATTCAAAATTAAGGTTTAGAAATGTAATTTCAACTATCTAAAAAAAAAAATCCGCATGTTCAACATTTCTCATTTCCTTACAATGGCATAGAAATAGTGTCTTTTTCTCTCCTCCTGTACAGGGAAGCAAACAAAGCATACACGATCCTGAAGTTAAAGGTCTGTATGAAATCACCCCTCTTCTCCATCATAAAAATGTTCCTTTGAAATAGGCAGCTTTTATTTTTTTAAGTAATAAAATAATCCAAATGAATATCTGTTCTTTTTGCAGCTAAATGTTGAGATGGTATAGGGAGTCCAAGAGGCATTGTTTCTATAAAGAATTTCCATTATGATGCTTTTTGAGTCCTGATTCTAGATTTTAAAAATTTGAAATATTACTGAGCTTCTTAGTTGCTAGCCCATTTTCCTAAAACTTATACTAGATTTATAAGACATTCTAATGTGTCAGACTTACACTGGGGGCATATCTAGTTTTAGCCATAATGTACAGGATAGAGGTTTTGCAATAGAACTAAACATAAGCTTTTTTAAATGGTTTTTCCAATGATCTGGAATTCTTTAGTTTTTTTCTTTTTTAGTACTTTTGTTTCTGGGGTTATAAAAAAAATTCCAGGGAAAAGTGTTGATTTTGCTGTTTTCCCACCTGCCCCCTCTTTTACGTTCTATGAAATTCGGAATTTCACCTGTTGCCAGCACCATGGTAGCTCATGGATTTCTTCCATAGGTGAGAACACAGATGGTATGGAGGGAGAGCAGCAGCCAGTGGACAAAAAACAACCTGGAGGCTCCAGTTCAGCAGAAGCTCAACCACCTATCCTCGTCACTGCACACGAGGATGGACACCTTCGACTCTGGACTCTGGAGGTACTGGACCCACTATGTGCTTAGGATAGGAAAGAATGGAAAAGGTCAAAAGAACTGTTAAATGAACCTTAGCCTTCTTCCATATGGCATCCAATTCTAATATTTTACAACCTTCTAGCCAAATTGCTGGATTTGCAACCTGCTCACTGATAACGCGACTCAGACCTTACATGGCAGTTTTGTAACCCCAAGGATGAAATCAACAAATCTGCTAACTTGCCTGTTTTTAAAATCTAGTCTATTTTTTTAGTCTATTGTTAGAAACATAACCGTATAAATTATTCTACAAACACGTATTGAATGTTATATTTTCCATGCAATCACTGTATTTCCAGAGATAAAAATACAAAGAAGGCATGGCCGCTTGTGCCTGTTGTTCTGTGATGTCAAGTTGATTCTGACTCATAGTGACCCTATATGACAGAGTACAACTGCCCTATACGGTTTCCTAGGCTGTAATCCTTATGGGAGCAGATCACCAGGTCTTTTCTCCCGTGGAGCGGCTGGTAGGTTCTAACCACTGATCTTCTGGTTAGCAGCAGAGCACTTAACCACTGCGCCACCGGGGCTCCTGAAAGTCGGAGCCCAGAGGAGGCAATGTAGCAGTGTCGTTGTTAGGTGCCATAGAGTCAATTTTCGACTCACAATGACCCCATGTAGAACTTTCCCCATAAAGTTTTCTAGGTTGTAATCTTTATAAGAGCAAATCACGAGGCCTTTCTCCTTGGGAGCAGCTGGGTGGGCTTGAACGGCCAACCTTTTAGTTAGCAGCGGAGTGCTTAACCACTGCACCACCAGGGCTTCAGGGCTCCTATGCAAGGGATTTGTTGACTGATTCAAATCAATTAAGACTGCTCACAAAGTAGAGTTTCAAGAACTAAGAAATATTCCATGACCAGCGTTAGCTGGGGCAAGCTGGGATAATTATACGACCACAGTGACATTTATCACACAGTACTTACCAAGGACGGGAGCTTTGTTTTCCTTGCACAGTTGATACGTCAAGGTTCTTTGCTATCCCCTTCTGTAGAGTGGGTTGGTGTTTAAGTTCCCCACACTGAAAGCATAACCCTTTGGGTCACCAGTTTCATCCAGAGGTCTCCTATTAGACTTCCTATCTTGGGCAAGTCCCCGGTTTATTCCCTGACCCCCTTCTTCTCTGAGTCTGTCAGAAAGGAAGCCCTGTGTAACCAATGCTTGGTAGCTGCCGCAGGCCAAAAGCCCACCTGAGAGCTATCTCACTTTTCTAGATGGCACTTTCACTTCAGATTTGGCCTTTGAGAATTCCTTACTTTTTGCCAGCTCACTGATTAGTTTAAGAGATCTTTTAAATATTTTATCCAAGAATTTTTTTTTTAATCGTTTTGAGCACAATTTAAACCAGATGATAGTCCCCCTGCATAAAACTCTCCTATAGCTTTCCGTTGTACCTAGAATAAAACCCAGTCTCCTCCTACTGGCTTATAAAGTCCTACATGGCCTGGTCCGTGCCCATCTCTTCGGCCTTAGCTTCTACCACTCTCCTCTTTGCCCCAACATTCCAGCCACACTGGCCACCTTCCGATTTCTTCAAAAAACAAAAACAAACCACAAAGTCATTTCTGTTTTAACCTCCTGTTCAGTCTGGTAGAATTCTGTACCCCAGATCTTCTCATGGCTGGTTCGTTTTGGTTATTCAGATACAAAGTTTACTACCGCCACCTCAAACAAGAGTAGTCACCCCTCATGCACTATCATATTAAAAAATATATATATTAGTCTATTTTAATTTATTTTACAGCAGTTATCAGATATTTTGTGCTTTCTAGTTTTTTTTTATTTGTTTAATATGTTTCTGCCCCCACCCCCAGTGTAAGGATCATGAGAGAAGGGACCTAGACTATCTTGTGGACCTCTGTATACCCCCTAAAATGCTGAAAACAATGCTGGGAACATGGCGATCACTCAACACATATTTGAATGAATGAATGAGCTCCAGAACTGCAAGCCTATGGCAGCAAAACTTTAGACCTTTCTTAACCCACTCTTCTAACAGTAACCTAAAGTCTCACAGTCAGTTGGGACCCCATCCAAAAAAATAAAATAAAATACAGAAGAAGAAAAGGAAGATGAAAGATAACAACTGAAATACAACTTAGACCAGGCAGCATTCATCTTACATATAAAATGCCTTTCTCTGTTGTGAAGAAGCCCTTCTCTGGAGTCCAGAGATTCTCCTGCCCATATTTCTGTAATCTCCACCCTCTACCTTCAATCCTAATCTCACCCCAAAATTCTCCCTCCCATCCACCATTCAAAAGATTTATATTAGTAAAATAAGTACTAAAAGAAGAAATGTACTAAGTACTAAATAATTCAAATGAGTCAAGAAATATAAGTATTTCCTGTTATTTCTTCAGTATGTGTAAATCATAAAATAGATAGCTGCCGTCGAGCCAACTCCAACTCATGGCAACCTTATGTACAACGGAATAAGTATCGCCCGATCCTGCATAATCCTCACATCGCTGGCATGTTTGAGTCCATCACTGCTGATATTGTGCCAATTCATCTCACTGAGGGTCTCCATTGTCCTCGCTGACCCTCTGCTTTACCAAACATGATGTCCCCCTACAGGGATTGATCCCTCCTAATGACATGTCCAAAGCAAGCAAGTTGGACCATGAATGTTCTGCTGTGATTCACAAGGTTTACCGTATTTTTACACAAATAACACGCATCCCCTAGATTTGTTTGGTAACTATGCCCTCTGCCCACAAGGTATTTTCATAAGCACACTATGCTAATTTTTTTACAGCAACATGTAAAGAACATTGGCATAGCAGCATTCATGAAAATATCTTGTGGGGGGAGGACGTAGTTGGCAAACAAGCGTAGAAGGTGTGTGTTATTTATGTAAGAATATGGTACACTGGCTAATTTTCTGAAAAAAGTAGGTCACTAAACCTTTCTTCTTAGCCTGTCTTAATCTGAAAGCTCCACTGCACCTGTCCACCATGGGTGACCCTTCTGGTATTTGAAATACCAGTGGCATAGCTTCCAGCAAAACAAAAGCTACCTCAGAGACAAACTGACAGACAGGTGGTGGTAAAATATCTTAGCTCTTTTCTACTTTTTCTTAAAATTGAGTAATTAAACTAAGAGGAGAAAAGATAATTTCCAAATAAAGTCCCAGAAAACCAACAGCAAGTTCGAATACTTTCTTCTCAAGCTTTGCCATTTATTCTCTGAGATAATATATGTGAAAGTCCTTCCCAGTGCTCGGCCTATACAAAGCATTGAAAAAAAATCTGCCAAATTTGAATCTTTTATAATCCTTTACGTTGCACAAAATTTAAAACATAGATATTTCTGAAAAGACACACATACTATTTCTATTTAAATCAACTGAGATACACTTAAACCTGAAAACAATGTTTGTTTAAAAGGGGAATATGTGATGGGAAAGGAGGTCTGAAGAATTTGCCCGAATGAGGTCATAAGAAGTGCAAAATACTAAGTATAGAGATCATCTCTGATAATCAGAGCCTAAATACTTATAATTAATAGTTGTCTATACCTTTTTTTTTTTTTTTTTTTAATACCTTAATGGGAAACCCTGGTGGCAGAGTGGTTAAGAGCTATGGCTGCTAACCAAAAGGTCAACAGTTCAAATCCACCAGGTGTTCCTTGGAAACTCTATGGGGCAGTTCTACTCTGCCTTGTAGGGTCGCTATGAGTCGGAATCGACTTGAGGCAATGGGTTTGGTTTTTTTGGGTATACCTTAATGACTCATAATGACCCTATAGGACAGAGTAGAACTGTCCCATAGAGTTTCCAAGGAATGTCTGGTGGATTTGAACTGCTTACCTTTTGGTTAGCAGCGATAGCTGTTCACTACTATGCCACCAGGGTTTCTATGAGTCAGAATCCACCAAATGGCAATTGATTTTTTTTTTTTTGTATATATACCTTTATTAATAGGTCCCTGGGTGGCGCAAATGGTTTGCTCTTGGCTACTAACCTAAAAGTTGACAGTTTGAACGCCCCCCCAGCAACACTGCTGAAGAAAGACCTGATGACCTTCTTCCACAAAGGTTACAGCCAAGAAAACTTTAAGGAGCAGTTGTACTCTGTAACACATGGGGTGCCCATGACCCAGAATCGACTCAATAGCAGTGGGGTTTATACTTTTATGCAAATGTCAGGGTGGTAGGTCCCTACAGATAGTTTCAAATTATTTTTATTACAAAGAAGAGAATCATGTTTCCGTATTAGAGATAATTCTTCAGATATATTTGTAGAGAAACTTAACTTCAAATTTAAGATTCTGTATAATTTATTATCATTAAGAAAAACCTTATTTACATTATTCTTTATTCAGGGAAGACTACTGAAAGATATGCTGCCTTTCACAAAACATTCTGCCATTTCTCTGACATCGCTGTATACGGATTCGTGTACTAGGATATTATTGGCTGGAAATGTGGGTGAGTCGTTAGTCTTATGTATTCAGCCACAGATATCTTAACCTACATGATGTAAAAAACGATTATAGGAGAAATACATGGCATTTATTGAAACAAAAGAAAGACTAAGAGGCAAACTCAAGCATGAGAGAGTGTGATGGATGGCTTGATGAATAAATAGAAGAATGAATCTATTTCGTCTCCTATTTCATTCTTAGCTCTGTCTTTAGAGAAGGCATTCTATTTTTCCATTCTTTAATTGGGTGTATTACTACCCAACTCCTTACCCTACCTGATGGGGAAGAATGAAAACTTTTAATATTTTTAATCTTGAGAGGGTTATGTTGCATTAATATTTATTATTAAAGATAACAGTGACATGAATTAGAGAGGAAAATGGGTTATTTCTTCTCAGTAAACCAAAACCCACTGCTATAAAGTCGATTCCTACTCATAGTGACCCGACAGGACAGAGTAGAACTACCCCATAGGGATTCCTAGGCTGTAATCTTTATGGAAGCAGACTGCTACATCTTTCTCCCGTGGAATGGCTGGTGGGTTCGAAACGTCTACCTTTCGGCTAGCAGCTGAGTGCTTACCCACTGTGCCACTAGGGCTCCTACATTTGTTCTCAATAGGGGACTTAATTCTTTTATAGTTGTTGTTATAACTAACGTGTTTAGTTGTTAGTTGCCATCACGTTGATTCCGACTCATGATGACCCCATGTGTGCAGAGTAGAACTGCTCCATAGAGTTTTTGGGGCTGTGACCTTTCAAAAGCAGATCACCAGGCCTGTTTTCCGAGGCACCTCTGGGTTGGTTCAAACCAACAACCTTTCAGCTAGTCCCAAACCAAAACCAAACCCGTTGAGTCAATTAATTAATTTTTTCATCTAATATTAATCTTTTTTTCTTCTTTTTAATGCTTTATTTTTCCATTGCCCTTCTTTTGTCTTTTGGATTAATGCCTAAATTTTCTTTATTTCTGTCTCTCCCATACTTTGAAAGATTGTATGTTTGTGTGCACATACCTGTGTAAGTAGAGTTTTTAATTTTACCGGTGTTTAAGTATTTTGGAAAAAAAAGAAAAAAAATTTTTGAAAGCATTAATTAATTTCTTGGAATTTAAAATGAAGCAGCACCTTTTCAGTTAAGGCAGAAAGCTTAGCTGACTTTACTTTTCTCCTTTCTCCACACTCACTCCTTGATTACTGCTGTTTGATAATGTAGTATTCACATTTGCAGCCACAATGCTATTACATTAAGGTTTTACATTTTCCATCTTCTCTTTTGAGAACATTTTTCTCATTTCAAATTTATTCTACAAAAAGTCACAACAAACCATTTCTACCATCAATTATTCTGGCCTTCTAGACATTACTGAAAATAATTGTTTATATTTGCATTCAGGATTATCCGTAGATTTACATTTATTTAAATTTATCTTTATTTTATCTGGTTTCAGTGCTGTTCACCAGTCCCTTAAAACTCTAATATTCTTGCTCTTCTTGTTTTTATTCATGTCAGTCTCTATAATTTCTATAGACATTATGTCGGTTTACAGCAGAATAGTAGAGACATCCGAGATCAGGCAAATGTTGTTCCTTTTTTAAGCAGCCTGCATGTTTTTGCATTAACTTTGCCTATGGTATGGTAAGCCTTTTCTCAGAAAATACACAGAGCTACAAGTTTGAAATTCTCTATAGGAGTCTCAGAACGCACCTTTCTTATGATGATTCCTCTCTTTGCCAGCTGAGTCCTGTTCTCTGCCCAGAATATTTTGCTAACACATAACCCATCTACTTCTTGAGATTTGTAGTTTTTGCTTGTCATCTGGAAAAATAGACAGAGGAAGGGCTTGGTATTCAGTCCAACCTCATCCGTATTACAATTAATGGATAGCCCTGGTGGCTTAGTGGTTAAGTGCTCAGCTGCTAACTGAAAGGTCAGTGGTTGGAACCCACCAGCCTCTCTGCAAGAGAAAGATGTGGCAGCCTGCTCCCATAAAGATTACAGCCCAGGAAACCCTATGGGGCAATTCTACTCTGTCCTAGAGGGTTGCTATGAGTCAGAATCCACACGACAGCAATGAGTTTTGTTTTTTGGTTTGGTCCTCCTAGATTCTGGCTGTAGGCTTCCTTTTCTCTGCCTCAACAGATAGTAAAAGAACTTTTATGAGACTATCCAGTCACTATTTTAAAAACGACATCTTAAGACACTATTAGTTGTTGCTTTTTTTTTTTTTTTTAAACATCTAGTTTTTATAAGCCCTTAAAGAGCTTGGCTGCTAGCCAAAGGGTCAGCAGTTCGAATCCATCAGCCACTGCTTGGAAACCCTATGGGGTAGTCTACTCTGTCTTAAATAGGGTTACTATGAGTTTGGGATCAACTTGATGGCAACAGGCTGGTTTTCATAAGAGCCATTTGGATTGTAGGATGAATATTTGTAACTTTTTGGACTCCCTTTGGAAGTGGTCTATCCATTTCTATTTTTATCAAGCCTGATCTCGAGAAGAATTTTGACTGTTAGTGGATACAGCAACCTCATTATCGCTAATCAGCCTGAAACAAAAAAGAATTGCTACACACAGAAGTCGATATGAATTTTTTTCTTTCATTTCTTGTTCCTCGCAGTCTATTTTATTTACCATTTTAAATGCCTGAATCAAAACTGTTTGGTAGTCTGGGTAGTATTTATTTAGATAACAGGATGTCTAATTAAAGAATCCAAGTTGTTAAATGTTTGGATTTTGTACAGAAGGACACGTTATCCTTTGCAGTATCAGTTCCTTCCTGGATCCACCTCATGATGAAAAGGTAAGAACGTTAGTTTTCCACCTTAATTAATGGCTCAGCACATATTTATTGAACATTTCTCTGTGCTAGACACCACAAAAGACAGAAATATAAGGCAAGATTCCCCACCCTCAAGGCAAGTATAGTGCTATGGAAACTTAAGTCATATGTCAAATAACAGTGATCTTTCTGCTGGTGAAAAGAGGAGGCAAGTAAGTGAGAGAGTGAGTGAACCAGCCACTGGTCACTTTGCATCTTCTTCATGTTTTGACTTATCTGTGAGAACCCATGTAGAAACCTAGAGTTTAAAAGAGTTCATAACTCTTCAGACAGGGATTGGACTGGACTATGAGATAGGAAATGATACTGGTGAAGAGTGAGCTTCTTGGCTCAAGTAGACACATGAGACTATGTGGGCATCTCCTGTCTGGAGGGGAGATGAGAGAGCCAAGCGGGTCAGAAGCTGGCCAAATGGACATGAAAATAGAGAGTGGAGGAAAAGAGTGTACTGTCTCATTAGGGGGAGAGCAACTAGGAGTATATAGCAAGGTGTATATAAATTTTTGTATGAGAGACTGACTCGATTTGTAAACTTTTACTTAAAGCACAGTAAAAATTAAAAAAAAGAGTTCATAGGTCATGTCATCCTCCAATTTCTTTATCTTATACATCATCATAGAAGGAGGTTCCATAACCTTCCCTTGCAAGTCTAACCCAGTAGTCAGCCAAGAAACTCTTCCTCAAACCTAGTCCAAACCATCCTTATAACGTAAGCACGCTTTATTCTGCTTTCAGTGTTAACGCAGTGTAAATGTCACCATCTTCATTTTGTAACCATTTAAATATGCACTTCTTATGTGTATGTGGATATACACGTGTATCTACGCATACATTGTACACAAACACACGACAGCAATTAAAGACTGTAGCAAGGAAGGACTGCTTTAAATAGCCTTATTACCTTTATAGAGTAATATTTTACTTTTGGATCATAGGCATTAACATAGGAATGTGGATTAAAATTGGAATCCTTGTAGGGTGTCTTAGAATGGTTACTGTTTCATTTAATCCATGGGGTTTTCTTTTTGCTTCAAAGACCTGGTTAGAGTTTTTAAAAGGGTCAGGTAGTCATAATTATCTCCAGCTTGCAGAGGAGAAGACAGGGAGTGCCTTGCCTAGCATCACATGGACAGCCAATGATGAAGTCAGGGTCGGCACAGGGTTCTTGTTCCCTAGGTCAATGCTCTTTCTATACATCACACTTCCTGGTATCAAATGGAAAGCAGTCAAGTTCAAACAACTTGGGAATTGTTATGTAAAACAATTTTACATATTTATAGTTATGTAAAAATAACTATAAATGGCATATAATCAAGGCATGCTGGGAGCTGGACAACCACAACTAATGGTTAATCATATACTTAAACCATGTATAAAAAGACGGTTACCTAATTGTTCTCTCCTGTCGGTGATGTTTATCAATATTCTATCACTCATTTTGACAGATAAACTGTGACTGAAAGCCTTCATTTCTGCAAAAAGACTTTCTATAAACCTGGCAACCAAGACCTTTCAAAATTCAGGAAAATCTTTAAAACAGACAAAGTTATTTTAAAAAATATTGAATTACATTGTGGTGGAGTTAATTTTAAATCATTTTCACTGTGTTAAAGAAAATAATCTTTTAATAACTTATTTGAAATTCTCCCATATTTAACCTCATTTCAACCTTTTCCATACTAAGACAACGTGATTATCCAGTTTGTACATGGCTGCCTATTTATAAATATACAATAGTTTCTGGTGACAAAATGCCTCTGGTGGCACAGTGGTTAAGTGCTCAGCTGTTAATCAAAAGGTCATGCTTCGAACCCACCAGGCTCTCAGTGGGAGAAATATGTGGCAGTCTGCTTCTGTAAACATTAAAGCCTTGGAAACCCTATGTGGCAGTTCTACTCTGTCCTGTAGGATCTATATGAGTCAGAATCAACTTGACAGCAAGGATAACAGGTAACAACACACGACACAGATTAAAGCAGTTCCAGTTATATATTACAACAGCAGTGAAAGCCTAACATGTCAGTCAGAGGTTAGTCTGGCCTCCTCACAACATTACTGTTTTAAAAAGCTCCATGATATGGAAGCTCTATGGACACATCCAAACTCCCTAAGGGACCGAATTGCTGGGCTGAGGGCTGTGGAGACCATGGTCTTGGGGAACATCTAGCTCAATTGGCATAACATAGTTCATAAAGAAAATGTTCTACATTCTACTTTTGTGAATAGTGTCTGGAGTCTTAAAATCCTCTGAGTGGCCATCTAAGATACTCCACTGGTCTCACACCTTTGGCAGCAAGGGAGAATGAAGAAAACTAAAGACATAAGGGAAAGGTTAGTCCAAAGGACTAACGGACCACAGCTACCACAGACTCCACCCAACTGAGTCCACTACAACTAGATTATGCCTGGCTACCACCACTGACTGCTCTGACAGGGATCACAGCAGAGGGTCCCAGACAGAGCTGGAGAAAAATGTAGAACAAAATTCTAACTCTCAAAAAAAACACCAGACTTACTGGCCTGACAGAGACTGGAGAAACCCCAAGAGTATGGCCCCCAGACACCCTTTTAGCTCAGTAGTGAAATTGCTCCTGAGGTTCACCCTTCATCCAAAAATTAGACAGACCCATAAAACAAAACGAGACTAAAGGGGCACACCAGCCCAGGGGCAAAGACTAGAAGGCAGGAGGTGACAGAACATTTGGTGATCGGGAATCCACGGTCAAGAAGGGAGAGCGCTGACATATCGTGGGGTTTTTAACCAATGTCATAAAACAATATGTGTACCAATTGTTTAATGAGAAGTTAGTTTGTTCTGTAAACCTTCATCTAAAGTACAAAAAAAAGAAAAAGCTCCATGACAGATACTCTTAAGAGATAGGACCTTCAAAACCTCCCTGAAGAAAGAGAAATCATATGTATGATTACATACACGCATGCAGAAAGGACAGTTTAAGAACAATGTTTTCTAAGTGCAGATTGTAATCTATTAGAGGATCATGAAATCAATTTAATGAGTGGCAACCAGTACTTTTTTAAGAATGGAATGGAATAGGGTAGTAGAAAATGTCAGTGTGCATTGCACAGTAAGGGTAAGTATTCTTAGGTAGAACTTTTTCCAGATGCATGCGCAGATGTGTGTATGGGTTTACTTAGTCATGAGATAAAATGTATTTCTTACTATAGACATGGTCCCAGTTAGAGAAACACTGGCCTTAGAGAATCCTATTGTAAAGCAGAGAAAGAAAACTTTTATGCAGATAATGCGCACCTTCTATATTTGTTTGCCAACTATGCTCTCCCCCCCGAGGTATTTTCATAAGCACTGCTATACCAATTTTTTTTCACGTCATTGCAAAAAAATCAGCATAACGCACTTACAAAAATACTTCATGGGAGGAGAGCGCGGTTGGCAAACAAATGTTAAAGGTGCAAGTTATTTGTATAAAAATATGGTATTCATTTTTGGCCAATCAGATGTTCTTGAGTACCTTTGAGACAATAAAAAGTTGTTGTTATGGTTGTCTTTTGTCCATTCTGACTCATGGCAATCCCGCGGGTTACAGAATAGAACTGCTCCATAGGGTTTTCTTGGCTGTAATCTTTATGGAAGTAGATCACCAGGCCTTTTCTTCTGTGGTGCTACTGGCTGGATTCGAACCACCAACCTTTTAGTTACCAGCCAAGCATAGATTATACTACCAAGGGACTTTCGTTAATAAGGAGGAGTTTGCAAAAGATATTATTACGCTGGCTCTCTAAAAACAACTAGAGGGAATTGAGTCAGAAGGCTAAGAAATTTAGGAGGCATTGTGCCTAACTTTTGTTAAAGTCTGAATGAATAGAAGATTCATGGCAGAACTCCCAGCTGCTAGCACTCTAGCCACATAAGTACTCCTAGGTAGATGACGCAGAAAGAACTAAGGCCTGAGTCTGGGACCATCAGTGATGGAGAGGGAGCATACTCTAGGGGAATGCTACAGTAAAGGAAGCTCCCCAGTGGATTCCTCTTGTCCACACAATTTAGAAATGTTTTTTGAGGCCCATATTTAAGGATAAACCACATCTTGAAGGAACATACCAGTGAAGCTTCTTGATGTCTTTGAAAGAGAATGAGCTGGGTCCATTGCTTCTAATTCTTTGTGGTATATAACTTCTTATGGAAACTTGTCCCCCGTCTCCTCCCCTCCCCCCCAAAAAGATAGCCAGCACTATCTCTGGATAAAATGGAAAACAGAGAAAGTCTTCTTACCAACCTCCCTTCTAGCCGTTGCCTTTCAACTCTGCTTCTTTCCATGTCTGATGACTTCACACTCAGCCTCATGACAACACTTCTTTTACGGCTTTTCTCTCATCTAGCCATGGACTAACCCTCAACCAAGTGAATTAATAATTATCAATTAAATGATAAGTTGCTGAAGACATAGCTATTTCCTCTCCAATGGATATGTATGGATTAATAAATCTCTAAAAATGGAATTTTAGGTAACTCAAAAAGCAAGAGGAGAGCTAATTGAAGGTCGGGACTTAATCATACTTGCTGATCTTGTTCAGATGGCTACACCATGCACTCTACATTTGGCTCTATAATGGTAATTTTGCTCAAGATTGAGTTTTGATTAGCGCATACTTATTTCAAGGAATATGCTTTATTGTCACTATTTAGAAATTCAAGCAGCTGCTTTCCTGGCGTGCTCATGCTTTAGAAATTGTTCAACTAGTCTACGTAGAAGAAAAACAAGTGGTGCTTACTGCCTCCACTGATGGTTCAGTAAGGTATGGACCTTCATCCTGTGAACGCAGGGGTTGAGTATGAGAGGTAAAGGATTTTAGCTAAAGTCTAGGTTAATGCAATCTTGGTAAACTTATTTAAAAAAAAAAACTGGGGGTGTGGAATGGTAGCTCAAAAGGACTTTGAACATGTAGCCATGGATTTGGAATTCTTTTCCATGCCCAGAGGTGGCACCCAATATGTACCCTCATCTGTGCTTGAAGGTGTAATGAATACTTATAAGTGACTTTCGTATAATTATTTCTTAAGAGAGAGAGCTCAGAGAGATAGACCCAAACCCAGGGAAGGCTACAGAAGGAGATATGGGGTCAGAAGTCATAGAAAAGTTACGGAAAAGAACAACTAATCTTGAGGAAAGTAAAACTGAGCTAATTTATCTTATTTATCTAATGCTGCTATAACAGAAATACAAGTCCATGGCTTTAACCAAGAGAAAGTTATTCTCTCACAGTCTAGGAGGCTAGAAGTCTGAATTCAGGGCGGCAGTTCCAGGAGAAGGCTCTCTCTCTCTGTCTGCTCTGGGGGAGGGTCCTTGTCATCAATTTTCCCCTGGTCTAGGAGCTTCTCAGCACAGGGACTCAGGGTCCAAAGGATGTGCTCCCTTCCTCTCCGCTCACTTCTTTTATATCTCAGAAGAGATTGACTCAAGATACAAACTAATCTTGTAGATTGAGTCCTGCTTCATTAACATAATTGCTTCTAAACTTGCCTCATTAACATCATAGAGGTTAGGATTTACAATACATAGGAAAATCATATCAGATGACAAAATGGTAGACAATTATACAACACTGGGAATCATGGCCTAGCCAAGTTGACAAACACATTTTGGGATGACACAATTCAATCCATAACATAATTATTTCATTGTCAATGCAATTGATTTTATAAATCCTACTTGTTTTTAATTGCCTAGTTAATGCTGAACACATATATACAAAACACAAAAAACTCACAAAGAGAGAGTAAGGAAAGGAAGTGTCATAATATTTCTTGAGCAAAAAAATTGCTGCATATTAAAATGTCCTAAAATTATGGTAATGAATTATCCTCTTAAAAGGATGAAGTTAGGTAAGATTAAGAGAAGTAGAGAGTCTGCAAAGTGTATTTGAGAGTTTAAACGTAATGAAATTGAAAAGAAAGCAGTATTTTATATTGCATAAAAGACATTGGACTGGAATTCAATAGTCCCTGGTTCTAATATTGGCTCTAGTAATTAATTAGCTGTGTAAGCTTGATGCTAGTGAGTTAGGTAAGGGCCAGGTCATGCTGCATGTAGTAAGCATTGTTAAGAATGTGGGTCTTTATCTTGCAAGAAATAGGAAAGGTTTTAAGCAGGGGAGTTACAGGATCTGATTTACATCTTTAAGAGATAATGTCTGTGGGGAATGGATCACAGAACAGCAAAAGTGGAATCAGGAAAACGAGCTAGACGTCTCTGAGGAATATAGGGGCTCAGATTAGGTAGCAGCCACAGTGATGAAAATAGGTGGTTTGGACTTGAGAGCTATCTAGGAAGTAAAATCAATAAGATGCGAACATTAACTGGAATAGAAGATGTCAAAAAGGCCACCCAGATTTCTGGCTCTACAACTAGGTGAATGTTGGTGTCATCCATTAAGATAGAAAGCACTAAAAGAGGAGAAATTTTGGAATGTGGAAGAATGGGGAGGACTTTTAGGAATGTTGAATTCAAGGTGAGTCCGTAGGGTAAGGTCCTATTAGGGGGGAAATAGAGCTACTTTCTGTCTCAGAAAGAGGATCTGGTTGTTTTATCTGTAGAAAGATTAAGGACATAAAATTTCATCATTAAAAAGATGCACAATTTGGTCCCTTGAATCTCTGCTTCAGCTTATTTTCACCTTCCTGACAGCAGAAGTGTTAACTGGGGAACAACACACATACACACACACACACCATGTGTGCCAGCACCTTTGTTGTTTTAAGCATTTCCTGCTCAAACCAGTTATCATTGGCATGGAGAAATGATGATTTCTGCCAGTGAAGATCTCCCTGGATACTCAGTTCAAAGAGCCTACCTCTATTAATAGCTATCTCAGAATAGAGCTCTCTTCACAAGGAAGCAATATCCTTTGGCTAATTAAGGTTTAGCTCTGCATCAGTAGGTCACTCCGAAGACCAAATTTCAGGAAGACAAAGTGAGATTCAGGGCGGCTAAGGATTCAGATGTGAGGAACAGGACATAAGACTGAGAGCCAGGGTCAGTTATCTGGGAGACCCCACACGGAGCAGGAAACACCACGAAACAAGGAGCGCAGAGGTTTCTTCAGTCCTGGTCTGAAGCTAAATGAATTTAGAATTATTTTAAGTTAGTCCCTCATCCTTTAACTTTTGGAATTTCTAATGTTTAAAGAGCTGGCCCATCTCACTTTGGTAAAGACTTGCAAGGCCATGGCGTTTATGTGGTGCTAGGGCAAAGTGGTTAAGAACTCAGCTGTTAGCCAAGGGGACAGCAGTTTGAATCCACCAGCTGCTTTTGTAGGGTCACTATGAGTTGGAATTGACTCAGTGGTAATGGGTTGGGTTTGGTTTGGTTTAAGGAAATAAAATATGCTATAGATATAAGATGCTCATGTTAATTTCACAGGACACTATCAGGTGTGAGAAATCTCAACTGGATATCTCATAATCTACCTCTTGAAGCTGGGACACTACTTGGACTTTGTGGAATCTACTCCTAGTTCCTTTAGCTTGTTTTCCTCTCCTCTGTTGTTGCATCATTTGCTACCCTGAGGTAGAAATCAAGAAATAAAAGGAAGATCTCAAATGCTATTTTATCTTTCCATAAGACATAGGGCTTATACTTCTGCTAATGATACTCTATTGCTTTTTTTTTTTTTTTTTAAGACATAGGGCTGCTAATGATACTCTATTGCTTTAAACCATTTGGGCTCTTTAGAAGGACCTATTGGAGCAACTTGATGTTGAAATATTGCATACGGATATGCAGTATTTTGCCATTCTATTTCAGAACTCAATGGCAAAAATTGGGATGGTGTTTCCACAATAGTAGGAATTGTGGATGGAGGTCAGGAGGGCTTTTATAATAGTAAAAGCATCACTAGGTGTCTTCTCCCACAAGTTCTGTTGATGCCGGTACAGCTGAGATGTACCCCATTCTAATGCCTAATTCAGCTAATACACTGTCAGTCAAATGTGGGTTCTGATTAGCTTGAATGGGCAGTGTTATTTTAGGAAAAATATGTCCCTTGTTATCTGGTTTTGATAAATGGGTATTATAAGCACAAATTCAAACATTGCCATTCCCCAAAATTGTTTTGGACTAGAGTTCTAACTGATAAATATATTTACAGTATAACTGTTGTTGTTGTTAGGTGCCGTCAAGTCGGTTCTGACTCATAGCGACCCTGTAGGACAGAGTAGTACTGCTCCATAGGGTTTCCAAGGAGTGCCTGGTGGATTCGAACTGCCAGCCTTTTGGTTAGCAGCCAAGCTCTTAACCACTACGTCACCAGGGCTCCAGTATGACTCCCACCCAAAACCTATTGCCATTGAGTCGATTCCAGTATGACTAGATCCACAGTTTTCTATAGGAAGAGTCCTGGACTTATGTTTGAAACCCCTGGTGGACCAGTGAGAATCTATATAAGTGACCCAATGAACAGAATAATTTTCACCAAATTCCCCAATTACTTTCTTTTCCCTACCTTTGCCTTCCCTTAGGGTCTGGCAGGCCCTCAATGGTCATTACTGTGGATATTTTGGACAGCGAAGGATCTTTGACTTATCACAGACAACTGATTTCATTTTACCTTGTGATGTTAGTGAATATCCCATAGAAATAAAAGAAGAAAGTAAGTTCACAGAGAAAAAGCAAAAATATGAATATCCTCTGATATTTGACCAGCAAAGGTAAGACCAGTAGCTTTTATTTAGATGGGCAGACAAGAATAAAGCTATATTGATACTGTGACATTGTGCTGGGCATGGGGAATTCAAAGGGGGAGAAACCCAGAACTTTTTAATAATTTTTAAGTCTATTGGAAGGGAGAAATATGTTAACAAAAGAGTATCATTCGATATAGTAATGTTGCTGGGAACACTTAATTCTTTCAATAATCTCAGAAAGGGTAATAGTATTTAGCCAAACAAAAAAGACCAACAAGGCAGTTGCCTAAGCAAAGACTGTGAATATACGAAAGACTGAATATATGCTATAGTATTTTGAGGCTTGGAGTCCAGGGGTAAGTGGGGAGGATGTGATAGGAGATAAAGCAAGAAAAGTCTGAAGGAGTCAAATCACACTGGAATTTTTATGTGGCAATGAATTTTAAACTTTATAGGATTCTCTATGACAGGATACACAAGAAGAAAAGCAGGTCTGAAGAAAAAAGATAATGACCTTGGTTTTGGATGGGTTTGAGTCTGAGGTTTTTGTGAGACATCCAAGTGAAGGTATTTAATGAGCACTGACATTTCCTGTCTGAAGCTCTTAAAAGAGGTCAGGGCTATAGATAAAGCTTTTGGAGTCAACAGCATAGTAGTATTTTCACTGTAGATAAGTCACTCAGATCATGTGCACAAAGTGAGAGAAGCAGAAGACTAAAGATGTCAAGAAGCAATATCCTTTAAAGATCAGGTCAAGGAAGAGAAACCAGTGAAAAACTTTGAGAAGGAAGATCCAGGTTGATGAAAGGAAAGCCATAAAAGAGTGGTATGATGTAAATCAAGAGAGGAGAAGGTTGCAAGTAGAGTGATAGAGAGGACATATCGGTAGAACATGGCAGAGAGTTCAGATATGACAATAGAAAAGTAAACACTGGACTTGGCACATTTATCAGCTGAAAACTCATTGACGACACTAGAGAAGGGCATTTCAAAGGGGTAATGGGTAAAAAATCACATCACAATGGTTGAGAAAGAAACAGGAGATAATGAGGTGAAGACAGTATAGATTACTTTTTAAGGAAAACAGATATTTCTAGGGTTGGAGAAAAGTTTGTTTCATAGGTTTGCTTGTTTGTGGGGGGAGACCTGGCCATGCATAAGGGCTTAGGGGTGAATGGATAGCTCTTAAATGGAGAACAGAATGTTGGTGAAAAGCTATTTTGTGCTTTTGCAAAGTTCAGTCCTGGTTTTGGCTGAGCCTTTGTCATAATGGAAGAGACTGGTGTTCATCTAAGCTTTCAACATCAGTTCGGCCCTGGGTGGTAGACGTCTAAATCTCTAGCCTCAGGGGACCAGACCTGCCTAACCTAGTGATATTCAGCAGACCAGAACTAGAGGTTATGTATTGAGAAGCTGGCTAAGGTAAGTCCAAAGTGGAAAGAATCAGAGGGAGATGTCTAAGATTTCCTTTTGAGAAATCTATGACTGAGTCAAAGCTGGGGAGACTCAATGCCATCATCTAATCCAAAGGATGGCAGAAGGGTTATAGACAGGAATTAAAGCCAAGAGTCTGAAGCTACACAAAATTAGGATCAAAGAAGAACTATTTGAAAACAATCGAGAAAGGTTTCAGGTGACTGCCAAAACCCCAGTCTTCTCAGCTTGCCTTGGTTGAACACTAAGGAGTGATGGAAAAGAGAACTGGATAAAATGTAGGAGGTGGTATAGTGCAGCCAAGTCTGATCAAGATGTGGTAAAGTTCACCAAGCAAATTTGGATAATTACCTTTGGGTAATTGCTGAGCCTTGAACATCCATATATCTTAGTATTTGTTAATGTGTCTTCTATACTACGTTGTGACTTTCTTGAGGACTGGGACCATGTCTTATACATACCTCTGTATCCTCAGTTCTCAGCACAGTGCCTTGCACATAGTAGGCACACAAGTATAATTATGAAATGAAAAAGAGAATTATTAATGGAGAATATTACAAGTAGAGGGAATAGATGTAAATGGTAGATTTAGAAACAAGAAACAGTATGACATGTTTGGTTTAGCTTGAATGTAGGTTTTGTGTTCTGAGTTATATAGGATATGTATTCAGAGTAATTGTTATTTGTAAGTAATTATGGTTTGTTTGTAGTGATACAGCTTCCTATAGAATGACTTATCTTAGGACATTTTAATTTATTGTCTTTAAAATACATTTTTAATGGTTACTTATGGCTTCCTAAATATAGATATAGATTTTAACAACAGGGGAAGCTGCGCTGAGTCACATAAAAGGCAAACCTTGGTTTTGTAATAGATGTTTCCCCAACCCTACTACACAGCTTTCTTCAATGGCTATTAATGAATTTAACTACGTGGAACGTTCAGGCTTACTAGAATTCTCTTTGGTTTCTTCAAGGAAAATCTGGTAGCATGCTTGGGGCTGGTGCCATGGGAGTCAAGGAATTTGAGAACCAGAAAAAGGACTGACCAGTGGATACATAACATTTTCCTTATATCTTTATATGCAGATGGAGAAAAATGAGCTCAATGTCTTTGCTTTTCAAACGTACACCTCCCAAAGCCTTTGAAGTGGAACAAGATTTTAAGTTTTTCGAGTCTCTTTCCTCACCCAAGGTATCTTAAACAAACAAACAAAAAAAAACCTTTTGCTTTTGCTTTCCTGAATTCACGTATGGCCAGTAATACAGTGTATTTGTTCTCTATTGCTCTAGCAAATTACCACAAACTTGGTGCCTTAAACAATACGAATTGATTATCTTACAGCTCTGTAGGTCAGAAGTTCAACATGGGTCTCATGGGGCTAAAATCAAAGTGTCACCATTGTTGTGTTCCTTTTTTGGAGGCTTTAAGGGAGAATATGTTTCCCTGCCTTTTCCAGCTTCGAGAGGCCACTCACATTCCTTGGCTCTTGGTCTCTTTCTTCCATCTTCAAAGCCAGCAACGTTGTATCTCTCTGACCCTTCTTCCACTGTTAGAACTCCCTCTAAGCCAGCTGCGAAAGATTCTCCACCATTGAGGAGGCATATGATTAGATTGGGTTCACCTGGACAATCCAGGCTAGTCTTCCCATCTCAAAGTCTTTAACCTTAATCACATCTGGAAAGTCCCTTTTGCTGGGTGAGGTGACATATTCAGAGATTTCAGGGATTAGGATGTGAGCATCTTTGGGGGGCCATTATCCTGCCTATCACGGATAGGTACACTTTTCTTCAGTGCAAAATTAAGAGAAAAAAAGTAATACGGTTATTCATTCTACTTCTATTTTTAACACTTTTAGAAACTGGATATGAACCTTTAGGCTAAGTTCTGACATTAAAACTAATTTCCTCAAGATCCTCCACAAAATAAACCACAGATATCTTTCTGAACTTACCTCCCATTACTAACCTACAGTTACCCCATCTCTACTAAACAGACTACAGACTTGCTGTTGTCTCCCTGAGCATTCCCCTAGTATTCTGCCCTGACAACTTTGGTTTGCGCTATTCAGTTTGTCTAGGATACCTGGCCATATCCATAATCCATCTCCACCTGTCCACGTCCACCCTGTCTTGTAGCATGTATAACTGACAAAAGATCCCGTATACATATATGTCAGTAACTTCTAAAAATCAATAAGAGAAACAGACAATCCAATTTAAAAAAAGTCAAAACTTGAATAGATACATCACAAAAGGAAAAAAATCACCAATAAACCCATAAAAAGATGCTCAACCTCATTAGTAATTGTGGAAATGCACGTGATAATACCACAGGATACTATTTCACACCCACCATATTGGCAACTATTAAGAAGTCTGACAATATCAAAGGTTGGTGACTGGATGTGCATTTGGCACAACCAGGACACCAATCTGCTGGTGGTGGGAGTGTAAATGGAAGAACCACATTGGGAAACAGTGTGGCACTATCTAGGGAAGCTGAAAATAGGCATAGCCTGTTAAATGTATACCCTAGGAAAATTCTTGAGCATGTGCAAGGATGTGCAAGACAGGCACAAGAATGCTCAGAGTAGTACCATTTATAATAGTAAAAAACTGAAGGTAGCTCAAATGCTCATCAATAATAAAACAGATAAATAAGTTATGGCATATTCATATAATAGAATACTACAGAGTAGTGAAAATAAATGAATTCTATCGAATGAGAAAAGCTTTGCAGGGAATACATACATAATGATTTCATTTATATAAAGGTCAAGAATAGGCAAAACTAAACAAAACATTGTTTAGGCAAAAAACATCTAAGGAAAGTTATATATATAAAGGGAAGAAAACTATAAACACAAAATTCAGGATAGTGGTTATATCTGAGAGGAGATGAATGGGACTGAGACACACTGAGAACATCAAGGTGAGGGGTGTTATTCCATTTTTTTAAAACAGGACAGTGGGTTTATGAATGTTTTTTAGCTATAAGATGACCTCCTGGAGTGCTTTCAGTTCCAAGTTTAAAGGTTATCTCAGGACAATAGCCTTGGGGGTTCCTCTAGTCTCTCCGAGTCCAGTTAGTCTAGACTTTTTTAAGAATTTGAGTTTTGTTCTGTATTTTTCTCCCATTCTATCTGGGATCATCTATAGTATCCCTTGTCAGAACGGTCGGTAGTGGTAGCCAGGCACCATCTAGTTCTTCTGGTTTCAGGATAGACGAGGCCATGATTTGTGTAGGCTATCAGTCCTATAGACTAGTTTCTTCTTTGAGTTTTTGGTATCCTTCTTTCTCTTTTGCTCCAGATGAGTACAAACCAATAGTTGTATCTTAGATGACCACTCACAAGCTTTTAAGACCCCGGATGCTACTCACCAAACTAGGATGTTGAACATAAGCTTTATAAACTATGTTATGCCATTTGGCCAAGTTGTCCTACATAACTACGGTCCTAAGCCTTCAAACCCAGCAAACCAATCTCGCAAGCTGTTTGGTGATGTCTAGGAAGTATCCATAACTATGCCCCCGTATGTGCTTTATTATATATATGTGAATACATGTGTAGCACACATAAACATGTATATACATATGCCTACGGATACACGTATACATACACCTGTATATACTCACATATGCATTCCTGTACCCATATATGCATACATATCTACCTGCGTAATCACGTTTAGATTTTTTGGTTGTTATTACTGTTGTTGCAAAACTTTATGTGTTATAGCATTTACCAACATCATCCTTTATTCCTGTATACTTCTTAGTGTCACCATTTGCCTTGGTCAAGTTGTACAGACTTCTCTATGAAGCTGTGTCAGAATCGACTTGATAACAACACATTCTTTGTTTTTCTTGTGGGCAAAGATATGCGCCTAGCTTGTAACAGATACTTAACTTTGTTGAATAGGATTGAAATAGTACAATCTAAAAATAAATACTGGTATTCACTTTAATATCTTCTTCAGATTTAGAGATAAGCAATAATTTTTTTAAAGTACTTTAACTGAAACATTAAATACATTTGGGGAAATCTTTAGAAAGGTTCATAGAGCCCTTGAAAAAATTGGAAGGAACACTGGTGGTACAGAGGTTAAGAGCTTGGCTGCTAACCGTTGGTGGTTGAATCTGCCAATACCTCTGTGGAAGGAAGATGAGGCAGTCTGCTTCCGTAAAGAGCCTTGGAAACCCTATGGGGCCGTTCTACTCTGTGCTATAGGATCTCTAAGAGTTGTAATTGACTTGATGGCCATGGATTTGCTTGTTCTAAAGAAAAAAAAAAAAATGAATGCACAAATATTATAAGGTTTGCCTTCTTCTTACTACATCTTTATCGTCTTAATTTCCTGGCCAAATAATAAAGGTTTAATGCTGAAGTTAAGTTGAAATATCTTTCATTTAGGATTCTCTGATTTCCTCCAGTAATCTTGTTTTGCTCATTCCTTTCCATTCTCAATTGTGAAATATTAATCTATTCAACTTTCTTTCTTTTTAACAGATGTTATTGCCAGTTCCTAATAATACAATGAAACTAAATCTTACATTTGAGTAGCACTTTACTATGTACATTGCCTTGTTTGATCCAGGGCTTCGAACTGGTTCTTTCTGGTTCGAATCCTTGCCGAGAATTTCTAACAAGTTCCTAGGAAGTTATATATAAAAATCACCTGGGGATCTTTTTAAAATGTAGATTCTGGTTCAGTATATCTGGGATGGAAATGCAAATTCTCAGGAGGAGTTTGAGTTGGACTGAACCAGTTCAAAGCCCTAATTTGATCCTCATAACCAGTCAGCAGGGAAAGTAGCTTGCCTAGGATCATAAAGATAATAAATGGCAGAGGCAGAATTTGAACCCAGCTATTTTGCTATTGATGGAATGTGCCCTTTTCATTAAACCTGTTCTCTCCCCCTGTTTTGCAGATTCGAAGATATGCCTTGGAAGGTTTCATAACTGAAAACAGAGAAGCAGGGATTGTATTCGGTTCTCTGCCTATATACAGAGTGAGTTTGAGGTTTCTATGGCTAGGGTGGTAAAAGAAAAGTAGAGAATCTGACATCTTATTCCTGACCTTGAGCTCCCAAGCAAGGTTGGAGAAAATCACAAAACCAAGCAGACCAATCCCAGAGAAGTCTTTGGTCTATGTGGCAATGGCCTTGATCACATGTCTCTGCCATTCCACATGGTAGCTATTTCTAACTTACCCTGGTTCTTCATCACCTACAGGGTAAAATCCAGATTCCTTAGCCTGGCATAATCTTGAGGCTTTCATGATCTGACCTCTACCTAAACCATATGACCTCATTTCCCACCGTTCTCTCTCCACATACCCTATACTCGAGCCATGCCAACTTGCCATTTCTTGGGCATCATTGTTCTCTCTCACCTCTGTGACGTTGCCTGTGCTGCCTCTCAGCCCAAAATTCATCCACCCCTTGTCGCCCAGAAAATCATTACTCATTCTTCAAGCTTTTACTCCAGGCAACCTCTGTTGAATTAAAGAACTAATTAATTCACCGAAGAAATAATAAGCCATTAGATAAAATATTTCAACTTAATCCTCACTTGTTAGATCTTAAAATGTTAGTTAATCTTCCCAAGAACATGTTAACTGCAGTAGATATTGAACACTTAAGCCAACAGATGAGAGGAATGCCAACGAGTGAATTATCAAGATTAATTTGTGGGCAAGTATGTGTGTGAGGGGTGTATTTTGAAACAGGTGGGCCTTCTCAAACCTTCTTACACCCCAAATTCACAGTAGAGAAGTAATCATTTTAAGTATGTCTGATTGACTCTTTGTTTATGGCTTCCAGGTACCAAGCCCCACTAGCCTAAGATTCTTGCCACTCATTGGTTCAGAAGCACAAAGGGACTCTTTAGATATCCTTTCAGGAAAGAAGAAGGGAGGTCATGTTCAACATGAAAGAGTAAGTTTGTACTCAGAATTCCACAGTATAGTCCACTTCTGTTTGGTTTGTTAATTGCTACTCTGTTCCCAGAAACAGTATGGGCCTAAAGTTATCTCAGTTCATACTCTTTTTTTACAAATATTACAGGATGCGGGTGTTTTAGCTCAGTGAAATGGAAACCATGAATTGGCTGAACAGAGAGGGTGAAAAAACAATTAGGAACTCTGAGCCTCAACCGATCAAGCTTTCCTAGAGCTTTAAGGCTTGAATTCACAGACTTGCTTTAGAAGTCAGGCAAGTTGCTGGCACATGGCTGAGGGCTGTGTAACTTATCCTTGCTTCTTACTCTTATTGGACCTACAGGAGGGAGCCATAACACCAATAAATTTCTGTTCACCAATAAAATCAAAGGGAATTTTCTCCATTTATTAATAGTAATAACTAACATATACTTTACAGTTTACAAAGTGCTTTTGTAAATGATTCATTTGATTTCTACAAAAATTAAAAAAGAAAATGTAACACCCATTTTAGAGACAGAAAAAAATGAACCTAAAGCCAAAGGTCACCTAAGAATTAAGTGATAAGCTAAGATCTAAATCAGACTCAAACTTTTATACTCATTCTAATAAGCCATAACTATATCAAGAAACTTGAACCTGTTACTCTTCCACTAGTTCTAGGAAGCCTACATGGGCCCAACTTAACCTGGGGCCATTTCTCCACCATAACATAGATCAGACATTAAGAGGGAAATTTAGCAGTGGTAATTTTATAAACCTCCTTTCCATGAAGTCAGGTGAAAAACAGAAAGGAGGTGGTACTTATTGTCTGCTGCTAATTGAATAATATCTAACAGACACAACCACCACCACAACAAAAAAAAGCTGCCATTTAATTAATACGGAAGAGTTTAGCTTAATTGTGTTAGCTCTCATGCAATTAATGAGAATATGGATGATTTCTCTTAATCACCAACTCTGCCAATTATTTGAGTAAAAAGTTTTGGCAATAGAAGAGTTTCCTATAAAAATAATATTATTAATTTTAATTGTTTTAAGTAATCAATGAAAAACAGTGGTATAAATATTCTAGAAACTAATAGGTAATCAAAAAAGTGTTGGAAAACAAATGTAGGAGAGGATATGAAGAAATTGGAACCCTCATCCATTGTTGGTGGGATTGTAAAATGGTGCAGCCACTGTGGATAAGTTTGGTGGTTCCTCAAAAAGGTAAACATAGAACTACCATTAAAAAAAAAAAAAACCAGCATTAATGGAATACCTTGAAATACCCATCATATGCCCTAAACTGTGCCAGGCACGGAGAATAGTTTCATAGATCATAGCAGCTCCCAGTACAGATGGAGCCTATGAACAAAGAGAAACCATGAACAGGTATCTTAACATCTTTGACTCACTAGTTTTAAATGATAGAAATGCTGATTCCAAGTATTAACTTCTTTAAATGGTTTGTTTACCTCTTTAGAATAGAAAAAATTACAGAATGTTAACCATAGTGCAAGAAAACAAATTGGAACACAAGTTTATAGTTTCTCCCCAGTTTTAATGCAGGAAGGAAAGGGGAGAACGTGGACTCCGTGGAGTGTAACCAGTTTTCGAAGTTGTGGAGACATACCCAGTAAGAGAAAAATGGTTAAATAAAAGATGGTATATCTGATAGCATACCCTATAGTTTTTCCAAAGAAAAATCCGGAAAATGACAGAAAATCTCTCAATTTTATGTGAAAAGAGAATAGACACTGCAACTCAGTAATACCGCTAATGATAATGGCTAACGTTTATTTTAAAAATTAGCGTGCCAGGCATGACACTGAGTATTGATATGCATGCTTTCATTTAACCTTCACAACAACCTCTGCAGCTTGAGGTACTTATTATTTTCGTCCTCATTTTACAGTGGATGAAACTGAGGCACAGTGGGTAAGTAATTTGTCTAAGATCCCCAAAGAAGCAAGTAATAGAGCTGGGATTCAAACCCAACTTCAGAGCCTGGACATTTAAATACAATGCAATGTGATTCAGAGAGTTATTTTTCCCTCAGTTAAACTGTTGGGTCTAGACCACGTGAGAATTTACAAAGAATGAATATTTAAGAATCTCGCCCTATCCCCTTACCTCATTTGTCCTCATATCTCTGATCACTACCTGACGTTTGCATTATATAAGAATTTTTTTTTTTTCATTGCTTCTATCCCACTGGAATGTAAGATTTAAGAAGGGAGGAACTCTGACTTATTCTTTGCAGGAACTCCAGTATCTAGAATAGACTGACGCATGAGACACTCAACCATTTGCTAAATGAAAGAATACATGTTGCTGTCAAGTCGATTCTGACTCATAGCGGCCCTATAAAAGAAAGTAGAACCGTCCACAGGGTTTCCAAGGCTGTAATCTTTATGGTAGAAACCCTGGTGGCATAGCAGTTAGATGCTACGGCTGCTAACCAAGAGGTGGGCAGTTTGAATCGGTCAGGCACTCCTTGGAAACTATGGTGCAGTTCTACTCTGTCCTATAGGGTCACTATGAGTCGGAATTGACTCAATGGCAGTGGGTTTTAATCTTTATGGCAAGCTGCCACATCTTTCAGAGTGGCTGGTGGGTTCAAACTGCCGACCTTTCAGTTAGCAATCAAGCACTTAACCACTGTGCAACAGGGCTCCTTGAATGAAAGAATAGATAGGTTAAAATAAAATAAAAAAAAGAATAGAGAATAAAGGAAGGAAAGACCTTCACAGCATGGGAAGTTCCCTCAGCTAGGGTGTAACAGATCTAGGCTAGAAGCCTCCAACCTGGCCTCAGGGCTGAAGAGGAGCAGCCACTTGGTCTATTCCAGTCCACGCCCAAAGAGTCTTCAGGCAGTTTAATCTTCACCTCACGCTGCCTTTCTCTCTCTTTGCCTTATACTCTCTACGTCCACTCTTCCCTTTTCCTTCTTTCTCTCCCTCGCCCAAGTTGCTGTTGTTAGGTGCCCTCTCGTCAGTTTTGAACTCATGCTGACTCCACATGACAGAGTAGAGCTGCCCCATAGGGTGTTCTAGGCTGTGATCTTTACTGGAGCAGATCACCAGGTCTTTCTTCCTCTGGGCAGCTGAGCACTGAGGTGTATTACCAGGGCTCCTTCCCTTCCTCATAATAGACCATAAAATCAAATTGATGTGTATTTGCAATTATTTGGTTGAATATTGCTGACAAAATTGGACACTTCTTGATCTGAATTTTAAAACTAAATGAGTTTAATTTTTTAAATATATTTCTTAAAAAAATCTAATTTTTAGTTCTTATTTTTGTGATCATGAATTGATGGCTTTTTTTCTGAGTCTAAGGAATCTGAAGATTTAAATATACAGTATCTCTAAACCTTATAACAACCTAGCAAGCTTCATTGTTTTGCTTTTTAAGCCAACTCTTTACAGATTGGTGAATTAAGTCCCAGAATGGATGCCTGCCCTGTTAAGTAGCTCTAAAGTGTCTGCTCTTCCCACCACATTCTCTGGAGCCCCATTTCCTGCTTTCAATATACTTTAAACTTGAGGCACACAAGGTTGTCAAGTAAATAACTACGCTTTCTTTCTAATCAAAAACCAAACCAATTGTCATTGAGTGGACTCCAGCACGTGGCAACCCCATCTATTGCAGAGTGGAACTGAGCTCCATTGGGTTTTCATGATTATGACTGTTCAGCAGCACATCCCAGGCCTTCTCATGAGGTAACTCTGGGTGGGTTTGAACCACCAACCTTTCAAGTTAGTGGCTGAGCACTTAACCGTTTGCACCGTCCGGGGACTCCACGATTTCTTTCTAGGAGGATTAAAATCTCTAAGTAAATTAGTGGTGCAACTTAATTCTGGAAAATTATGTTTATAACACTAGTTACTAACAGGCATACCCTTTATTTTACAGTTACAAGGGAGGAGGAGAAGTCTGAAAAGACATTTGGTCCCACAAATAAATCTGGCTTCTTCCTTCTTCCCATCTATTCCCAAGTGAAGAGAGGAAAATGAGAAGCTGTTGCTGTGGCCTGGTCTGCACATAGAGTGTCAAGGGCTGGATGATACCTCAGGCTTTATTATAGGATGGGAGCGAACTTCCACCAGACACTGTCAGCCCTCCCCATATCCTCAGGCCATCCTGTTGAGGAAGAAGATTGCTCAGGGAGCCACTGGTGGCCTCAGCCCTCAATGCCAAGCAAAGCAGCAAGCAGCCAGTTTGCCAACTTCTTTCATTTACTGAAATCCATTCAATGAATAGGCAGTGTTTCTTGTTCACTGTCAGCAAAATGACAATAAGGATGCAAATGAAACCAGTAACATAAGTAGATTTAAATAATATGACTTATCAACGATTAGCTTTTCACCTTCCCTCATTGCTCATCCTATTCCAAGAATGATTAATTGAAAACATGCATTAAGAAGCAACTTACTTGTGTCATGCTATGTGGTATACACAGAGAATTACTATTAAAAAGAAAAATGAACCAGTTGGGTCTCTAGCTATTTGTCTTCTTCATTTGGGGATATCTCATCTGGAAAAAAAATGTTTAGTTCCTTAGAAAAAGTCAGAAATTATTATGTTTGGCCTAGAAATGACTCTAGATAAATAGAACTTGAATGGTTATATGAACTTTCTGAGGTTCATCTTTTATTCTTTGAATAATTGATTTTGGTATTGGGGTCAAATCATTAATTTCACCAATGTGTACTCATATAAAAGATGAAAGCAGCTAAAGTTGATCAATAATACATTAGACTTTAAGTAAGTCAAAAGGCATGAGGAAAGTATTAGAATTGAAGCATGAAGACTGGCTGACATGGTCCTCTTCTGGAATGATTCTGAGCTTTGAATAATAAAAGTGTTTCCATGTCAAGGGTTAGCCTACTTTTCCCAAAGCACCAGGCCGCTTGGTAAGAAAAAGCTGTGGACCTTTGGTAGAATCTGATTCTACCTTTCCATTCTGTGAAAGGTGTTATAATTCTTAAAATCCCAAAATCTATGAAGATTTATGGTCAGAATAACAACTCATTTTTAACAAGTATCAGCTAAAAACAAATCTGGGCTCTGACCGGGAGAAGCTTTATTCAGAAGAAAAGGCTGAAACGGAAAAGGACTAATGTGGTAGTGGGGGAGGGGAGAACACCCAGACCATAAGATCTGCAAGCTTCTCAAAGAGTTAGGGAAGAAGCATTTTTCTTTTCTAGAGACTGGGAGTAAACAAGCCTAGAAAAAAAACCCGGTGTGGGGAAGTAGGATGAAAGGTTGACATGATCAGAGAGTAAATCAGAATGTTTTACACTGAGGTCAGTCTGTTCTTCAGGAGGGAGTTTGAAAAGGGGGAAGTTCTGGGTTTTTTATGTAGGCTGAGGGTGGGCCAAAACACAGGAACTGAGGGAACGAGAGAAGCTTAACCAAACATTGGTTAACAAGCACTCTGTTTCTGATTGGTCAGTGGCGGGGCAGATGAACCTGTAAGCCACTAACCTACAGAGTCAAGAAGAACAGTGACCTGTATAACCTGCATTCACTGTTCCCTCTTTGGAGCACCTTCCCAACATGTTTGGGTGACACGGCCAATTTGAGTCTGATCTACTCACAGTAAATATATTCTGTTACTGTAATTTTTGGTGTTTCTCTACACGTTTAGGTTTTTGACAGTCCTGAAATAAAATAAATGCTAACCCAGCATTCTCCATCAGGGGAAAACATTACTCAGGAAGAAAAGTCAAATGTTAAATAAGATTACTGACAAACAAAAATTGACTTAATCACGGGTAAAAACCCATGTGTGCCAGAGTAGTAGTGTTTTCAGTGGCTAATTTTTTGGAAGTAGATCACCAGGCCCTTCTTCTGAGGCTCCTCTGGTGGACTTGTACCTGCAAGCTTTCAGTTAGCAGCCGAGTGTGATTACCATTCACACCACAGAGGGATTCCTAATCACCAGGATATACACAGTAGAGAAAATACAAAAGGGTGTTCTCTAGTAGAAGGAAAATGGATAGAAGTTCAGAGATGCAGGAAGGATAAAGAGCAATGAAAATGATGAATATGTAGATAACTTATATGAACATTAACAGTATAAAACAGTATCAATAATGTTTTAGAAGTTAAAAACATGGACAATTAAAATCAATAAAATAAAAAAAAATAGACATGAAAGTTGGGAGGAAAAGAAATACAGTTAAAGTGTTCTGAGACTCTTGAATTGTCTGGAAAAAGGTCAAAGTACCAATACTCATTCAACTCTGATAAAACAGGGATAAGCTTCATAAACTCTATGTTAACCACGAAAAGAATAGCAACAGACTGTATAACTGTGGGACAAAGAACTCCATTTGGCCTTTTGTCTCTGGTTCCTGAAAATAAATCCTGGAATTTGTCAGCAATCAAGGTGTCTTTGCTTCTCTAAAACAGCCAGGCAACATTTAAGCATGTGCAAATGAGTTGGGAGCCCCCACCTCCACACCTGGCAACAAACCTCAGAGGGGGGCATAATGCAATCAATCATGCATATCCATTGATTTCATCGATCATAAATATGCATTGAGGCCCCAATCATGCCTATGCATTGTTATAAGAGGCCATGAACATGGAAGCAGTTGAGCCACCTGGATTGGTGAGAATGTCCCCGCATGGCAGAAAGTGACAAGTCCCTGGGGACAATGGAGGCTACCTGCTGAGAACTCTCCCAGACCTTACCTGATTTTTCCCTTCATTTATATCCTTTCTGTTATAATAAATGGGTAACTGTAAAAATAGGTAGTTTCCGTGAGTTCTGTGTGTCATTCTAGTGAGTTATCAAACCCACTGGGGGTAGTAAAAGCCAGTGGTGAGGCTGGCATTTGCCTATTTGGCAGTCTGAAGGACAGTGTCCTTTTACTTGTAAGGCCTGACCTAAGTCTGGGTGGCTAGGTTCAGAGAGAGAAAGTACCACGTGGCTGGCTGGTGTCAGAAGAAGTAGGAAAATGAGGATATGAGTTATATTTGCATTTTGGGAGTGGGCCTTACATCCATTTTTATTAACACAATAGCTAATGGCCTGATAAAGGAGGAAAAGGAGCATAATGAAAATTAACTTGATCTAAAAGAAAGCAAAGGGTAAGACAGTACACAATACTGGGGAAGCCAGCATGACTTGTACAAGGCAAGGTCATGGAAGCTCCATAGACACATCCAAACTCCCTGAGGGACCAAATTGCTGGACTGAGGGCTGTGGGAACCATGGTCTCGGGGAACAACTAATTTAATTGGCATAATATAGTTTATAAAGAAAATGTTCTACATTCTACTTTGGTGAGTAGCATCTGGGCTCTTAAAAGCCTGTGAGTGGCCATCTAAGATACTCCACTGGTCTCATCCCTTTAAGAGCAAGGGAAAATGAAGAAAACTAAAGATATGAGGGAAAGATTAGTCCAAAGGACTAAAAGACCACATCTACCATGGCCTCTACCAGACTGAGCCCAGTACAACTGGATGGTCCCCAGCTACCATTACTGACCACTCTGATAGGGATCACAATAGAGGGCCCCAGAAAGAGCTGGAGAAAAATGTAGAACAAAATTCTAACTCACAAAAAAAGACCAGACTTACTGTCTTGACAGAGACTGGAGAAACCCCAAGAGTATGGCCCCCAGACACCCTTTTAACTCAGTAATGAAATCACTCCCTAAAGATTTCAGCTAAAGATTAAATAGGACCATAAAACAAAACGAGACTAAAGAGGCACACTAGCCCAGGGACAAGGACTAGAAGGCAGGAGGGGACAGGAAAGCTAGTAAGAGAGAACCCAAGGGCGAGAAGGAAGAGTGTTGACATGCCGTGGAGTTGTTAACCAGTGTCATAAAACAATATGTGTACTAATCATTTAATACGAAACTAGTTTGTTCTGTAAACCTTCATCTAAAGCACAATAAAAAAATTAAGGGCCCCGCCCAAATAAATAAATAACAGAGAGAAAGAAAAAAGAAACACAGAATAGGCAGGACAAGGAAAAAAGACATAGTAATGTGGTAGATTTAAACGGCTATATATCAATCATTATGAAAAATTTAATAAATTAGATGTTCAAATTAAAAGACAAAGATTGTCAATGGATAAAATAAAACCCAACTATATATTGTTTGCAAGAAACATATCAGGCAAATTAAGTCACAAAGCAAACTCTAATCCAAGAGGATGGAGAAACAGTCATATTGTAAAGGGCCTTATATACAAAAATGGGAGAAATTTGTGGTCATTTTCTTGTGTGTGTGGGATCTATCACACTCCCCAAACTGATCTTTAAATTCAATGCAATCCCAGTCAAAATCTCAATATTGTTTAAATTGAACTTGACAAGCTGATTCAAAAATTTGAGAATATTGAAAAAGGCCAAGAATAGCCAGGATACTCTTGAAGAGCAAAGATAGACTTGTTTGACTATGTACAGAGATGTATTATAAAGCTACAGTAATGAAAACCATGTGCTATTGGCACAGGAATAGACAAATACACTGATGGAATGGAATAGAGACCACAAAAAGGACCCTCACCTATTAGTCATGTGATTTGTGGCATAGGCAGTACTGCAGCACAGTAAATACATCTTTTCAATAAATGGTACTGAGAATTAGGTATCTATCTATACTGGAAAAATAGGGAAATTGACCCCTAGCTCACATGGGAAATTGACTGCTAGCTCATACTATGCACAGAAATCGGTTCCATGCAATTGTAATTCTAGGTGTAAAAGGCAAAACATAAAGTAATTTTAGAATAAAACAAAGGAGAACATCTTCATGAGCTAGGAGCAGGAAAAGAATTATTAAACAGTACTGAGCACAAAGGAAAATATTGATAAAGTGACTATATTAAAGTTAAAATTTTGTTTTCACCAAAGACACTCTTAAGAAAGTAAAAAAAGCAAAGCGCAAGGTGGCAAAAGATGTTTGCACCACTCTTAACTAAGAAAGAACTCATATCCAGAACACATGAAGAACTCCAGCAAATCAATAGAAAAAACAACAAAAAAAAAACAGACAATCCAGTAGAATAGACAAGAGACATAAAGGGACCCTTCACAAAAGAGGCTGTTCAATAGCCAGCGCATGTATGAAAGGATGCTCAGTCTCCTTAGCAATCAAGGGAAACCTAATCAAAACCACAATTAGATACCACACAAACACCAGAATGGCTAAAATTAAAAGCCTAACAATGCCAAGTGTTGACAAAGACGTAGAACAACGCGAAGGATCATATACTTCTGGTAGAAGTATAAATTGGTTCAATTACTTTGGAAAATAATTTGCTGCTATCTACAGAAGAAGTTGATCAAATACACATTCCACGACTCTGCAATTCCACTCCTAAGTCTGTATCCACCACCACCTGCCCACTGCCAGTTGAGTCAACTCCGACTCATAGAGACCTTATAGGACAGAGTAGAACTGTCCCATAGTGTTTCCACTAAACTTTATGGAAGTAGACGGCCACATCTTTCTCCCACAGACAGGCTGGTGAGTTCCAACCACCAACCTTTCAGTTAGCAGCCGAGCACTTAACCACTGCACCACCAGGGCTCCTTTAAGTCTGTATACCTAATGGAAATATGTACACATGTGTACCAAAAGACATATAAAAATGTTCATAGCCACATTATTTGTAATAGCCCCAAACAGGAAACAATCCAAATGGCTACCAATAGTAGAATGATTCATAAATCTTGGTATATTCATTTGATGGGATACAATAAAAATTAATAAAATGCAGATATGCACAAAAACATGGATTGATCTCACAAATATAATGTTGAGTATAAGAAGCCAGACACAAAATAATACAAACTATAGGATTCCACTTACATAAATTAACAATGGAAGAAAAAAAAAAAGAAAACTATAGTATTTAGGAATTAATTATCAGTTGTATTAAAAAAAAAAAATACCACTTCTGTTGAACCACTGACTTTCAGTTAGTAGTTGAGTGTTTTAAGCGCTGTGCCACCAGGGTTCCTTATCAGTTATATAATCAAAGCAAGGATAGTGGTTAACTTTTGGGCAGAGGGAAACTGTAGTTACTGGGAGGAGATGATAGATTTGTATTTTCAATTTAGCTTAACTGTAACTACTTTTACCAGAATTCTCTTCTGCATAATTTCGAGTATCATAAGCCGTCGGAATATGGGCACAATATAGAAGGCAGGAGTAAAGCAGTAGCCATATTTATTTATGTGGAAACCTCGATCAAGAGCTCCAGCTGCTGTTGCATTTCAGGCACTTTGTCCTTGATCTCCTGGCTCACCTTGTTGCAGATCCTACAGCTCCCTACAGCTTTCCTGAGCTTCCCGCAGCTCCTTCTTCAGCTTCTCCAACCCCTGGGCATGACTGCCTGCCCTTTTAACTTCAGAACCAGCACGAGACACAACACCTGTACATATAATGTTCACCCAGCTCCCAAAATTGTATAAGATCAAATTCCATACTCCATATCATCCTCTTGGTTTTTGCTGATGGAACCCTGACCGATACACAGCTATCATGAGAGGGCCTTCCTGGGTGCTACAAAATTTCTATTTCTTGACCTGGGCAGAAGTCACCCTGGTGTTCACTTTGTGATAATAAATTGAGCTATGCATCTACATTTTGACCAATTTTCTGTATGTGTGCTGTATTTCACACTAACTTTTTTCAAAACCCTAAAATACGTGTCATGACATCAAAAATAGATCAAGGCTTAATCATGACCTAATATTTAGAATTATCACATTTTGTACCTTAAAAAAATAAGCTAAGTTTTTTTAAAGTAAATTTTGTGTTTTATTTCTAGATAATGCAATATGACAGAAGGTTTCGGGCTGCTAATTACAGGTTCCTTTCTGAAAATCACACCCTGTAGGTGTGTATAGTCTTATTTCTAGCAAGTGAAAAGCCCAATTAATTCTAACCATCATTAAATTTTTTCTTCTTTAACTCTATTTTGGAATGCTAGAGACATATTGATGTGTTATTTAAGAATTTTGATCAAATAAATATAATATATAGTTCTAGTGAAGATCTTGTGGAAATTTACTAAATTAAATTTTATTATCTTCATTACCTTGTTGTATTTCAACAACAGCATTTTTTTTCTGATTCTTGCTTTCAATTAAGAGTTCATGATGCATATAAATTAAACAAAATATGACAAATGATTAAAATAAAAGCTGAGTGAGATTTTTGCATACTAATCTGACCTTCACTAATTACTGTACATGTCCACACTGTACACACTCAAAAGCTCTTAAATGGTCCCATTTTAAGTGAAAGAAATATTTAAAGTATTGAATTTTATTTGTTGATTTAAAAAAATAGGAAATTGAAATATATAGTATTACTAACTGTAATGACAGGAACCCCCAAAGATACCTTTGACAATTCATGGGCATTCATTAACCACCAATTGAGAAATACCACCCTACAAGATCTAGCCCTAATCTAAATATGCAGTCTTATCTTCAGTATTGTTCTAGGCTACTCACCAGCCCTAACTCACCTCTTATCTGTCATTTTGTCCTAAGGTAGTGACTTACTGTGTTGCAGTGATGCTGGAAGCTATGCCGCTGGCATTTCAAATGCCAGTAGGGTCACCCATGGTGGACAAGTTTCCGTAGAGCTTCCAGACAAAGACAGACTAGGAAGAAGGACCTGGAGACCTACTTCTTAAAAAATTGGCCAGTGAAAACCTAATAAATAGCAGCGGAACATTGTCTGGTACAGTGCGAGAAGATAAGCCCCTCAGGTTAGAAATCACTCAAAATATGACAGAGGAAGAGCTGCCTCCTCAAAGGAGAGTTAACCTTAATGATGTGGAGTCAAGCTTTCTGGATCTTCATTTGCTGATATGGAAAGACTCAGAATGAGAATAAATAGCTGTAAACATCCATTAAAAATCAGAACATGGAATGTACAAAGTATGAATGTAGGAAAATTACAAATCATCAAAAATGAAATGGAACACATAAACATCGATATCCTAGGCACTAGTGAGCTGAAATGGACTGGTATTGACCATTTTGAATTAGACGATCATATAGTATACTATGGTAGGAATGACAACTTGAAGAGGAATCGCGTTGCATTTGTTGTCAAAAAGAACATTTTAAGATTTATCCTAAAGTACAATGCTCTCAGTATTAGTAGGATAATATCCATATGCCTACAAGAAAAACCAGTTAATATAATCATTATTCAAATTTACACACAAACCATTAATGCCAAAGATGAGGAAACTGAAGATTTTTACCAACTTCTACAGGCTGAAATTGATGAAGCATGCAATCAAGACACGTTGATAATTACTGGTGATTGGAACGTGAAAGTTGGAAATGAAGAGGAAGGATCAGTAGTTGGAAAACCTGGCTTTGCTAATAGAAACCACGCCGGAGATCACATGATAGAATTTTGTAAGACCAATGATTTCTTCATTGCAAATACCTTTTTCCAAGAACATGAACACCAACTATACATGTGGACCTCACTGGGTAGAAAACACAAAATCAAATCAAATACATCTGTGGAAAGAGACAATGGAAAAGCTCAATATCATCAGTCAGGACAAGGCCAGGGGCCAACTGTGGAACAGACTATCAATTACTCATATATAAGTTCAAGTTGTACCTGAAGAAAATTAAAACAAGTCCATGAGAGCCAAAATATGACCTTTAGTATATCCCACCTGAAATTGGAGACCATCTCAAAACTAGATTTGATGCATTGAACACTAATGACCGAAGACCAGACGAGTTGTGGGAAGATGTTAAGGACATTATGCATGAAGAAAGTAAGTGGTCATTAAAAAGACAGGAAAGACAAGAAAAGAACAAAATGGATGTCAGAAGAGACTCTGAAAGTTGCTCTTGAATGTAGAATGGAAGAAATGAAGGAAAAGAGCTGAACAGAAGATTTCAAAGGGCAACTCAAGAAGACAAATTAAAATATTATAATGAAATGTGCAAAGACCTGGAGTTAGAAAACCAAAAGGGACAAACACATTCAGCATTTCTCAAATAGAAAGAACTGATGAAAAAATTCAAGTGTCAAGCTGCAATTTTGAAGAATTCTATGGGCAAAATGGGTTTGGGTTTGGTTTTTTTGGTATGGGCAAAATATTGAAAGATGCAGGAAACATCAAAAGCAGATGGAAGGAAGACACAGAATCTCTGTACCAAAAAGAACTGATCAGTGTTCAGCCATTTCAGGAGGCAGCATATGATCAAGAGCAAATGGTATTGAAGCAAGAAGACCAAGCTGCACTGAAGGCATTGGTGAAAAACAAGACACCAGGAATTGATGGAATAACGATTAAGATGTTTCAACAAACAGATGTAACACTGGAAGCAATCACTTGTCTATACCAAGAAATTTGGAAGATAGCTACGTGGCCAAGCAACTGGAAGAGATCCATATTTATGCCCATTCCAAAGAAAGATGATCCAACCGAATGCAGAAATTGTCAAACAATATCATTAACACCACATGCAAGTAAAATTTTGCTGAAGATCATTCAAAAATGGTTGCAGCAGTACCTCAACAGGGAACTGTCAGAAATTCACACTGGATTCAGAAGATGATATGGAAAGAGGAATATAAATGCTGAGGTCAGATGGATCTTGGCTGAAAGCAGACTAACAGAAAGATGTTTACCTGTGTTCTATTGACTATGCAAATACATTTGACCGTGTGGATCATAACAGATTAATGAAAACATTGGGAAAAATGGGAATTGCTGAACACTTAATTGTGCTCATTTGGAATCTGTACATAGACCAAAGGGCAGTTATTTGAACAGAAAAAGGGGATACTGTGTGGTTTAAAACCAGGAGAGGTGTGAGTCAGGGCTGTATCCTTTCACCATACTTAGTCAATCTGTATACCGAACTAATAATCTGAGAAGCTGGACCATATGAACAACACAGCATCAGGACTGGAGGAAGACTCATTAACAACCTGTGATGTGCAGATGACACAACTTTGTTTCCTGAAAATAAAGAGAACTTGAAACATTTACTGATAAAAATAGAAGACTATAGCATTCTGTATGGATTATACCTCAACATAAAAAAAAAAAACAAAAAGCCTCACAACTGGACCAGTGAGCAACATTGTGATAATAGGAGAAAAGATAAAAGTTGTCAAGGATTTCATTTTACTTGGATCCTTGACTAACACTCACGGCAGCAGCAGTCATGAAATCAAATGATGTATTGCACTGAGCAGATCTGCCACAAAAGACCTCTTTAAAGTGTTAAAAAGCAGAGATGTCACTTTGAGGACTAAGGTGCGCCTGACCCAAACCATGGTACTTTCAATCTCCTTATATGCACGTGAGAGCTGAAGAATGAATAAGGAAGACCAAAGAAGAATTGATGCCTTTGAATTGCAGTGTTAGTGAAGAATATTGAATATACCATGGACTGCCAAAAGAACAAATTTGTCTTGGAAGAAATACAGCCAGAACGCTCCTTAGACGGGAAGATGTACTTTGTACATGTTATCAGGAGGGACCAGTCCCTGGAGAAGGACATCATGCTTGGTAAAATAGACGGTCAGCGAAAAAGAGGAAGACCCTCAATGGAAGACCCAACAATAGTGTTGCTTTTTCTCTCTTGCGTCTTAGAAAGTTTAGAGCCAAATCTGTATCCTCCCCTCAGCAATTGTTTTAGAACATGACTAAATTTTACATTCTTGCACAAATACTTCTCTGGCCCACATCGTCCAGTCAATTTACTTTATCCTTTTGTATTGTGTATATTTTTGTAAATTAATTCAGCTGTTTTGTGGGTTAAGTTCTAGTATAGATAGAGGATTACATACTTACATATATATACCTATACCTATACCTATACCTATACCTATACCTATACCTATACCTATACCTATACCTATACCTATACCTATACCTATACCTATACCTATACCTATACCTATACCTATACCTATACCTATACCTATACCTATACCTATACCTATACCTATAAAAAAAAAAAGACATATTTTGTAGTTCAGGCTTTAAAGAATAAAAAACCCTCAAAATTTGTTTTCAATTTTTCTTCCAAGTTCCAAGAATTCTTTAACGAATGATAAAGGAGAAAGATCTTGTCTCTATAGTGTTCCTCTAACAGTAATAGCTTCCCCTCTCTCAAGACTATTTTTCATAAAGCAAATTCTATTTGAAAATCCAAGTGTGTCCACAAATAAGAGTACCTCTTCATAAAATGAGACTCATAAAACATCCGTAATTGTAGAAAATAAACACTTAGATCTTTCAACATAAATAGGCAACTAGAGTAAAGACAAAGGGAAGAAGAATTCAAAACTCTTACTCTTTTTTCATTAAGTCCCTGATAAACCAAAAAAAAGAATAATAACATTTGTCATAACTTATAATGCATCCTTTTTGTTAATACAATCCCCCTGAATCGTTTTGAAAGGTATGTGATAGACATAGACAGTATGTTACCCTTAGACTACTTAGAAAGCCTATAAGAATATGCAACCATTAGAAAATATCCTTAAATATCTTTATTATGTTCCTTTAGATTTATTTGTTACCACATATACATTTTCGGAGTTAAGGCTACTATACTGAAAATCTAACCCTACAGGAATATAGGAAGAACACTTGTTTACCCTCTAAATTCTTTTCCAGTTGAAATTTCAAAACTGCCTTTTGATAGGTGCTGAAAAGAGAGGTAGTCATATCTGCCTTCAAAATACAAAAAGAATACATCATGATCAAGTGGGATTCATACCAGGGATGCAAGGATGGTTCAAATTAGAAAATCAATTAACGTAATTCACCATATAAAAAAAGCAAAGCAATCACACGACCATTTCAATCGACACAGAAAAGACACTTGATAAAATCCAACATTCTTTCCTAATAATAAAAACTCTCAGCAAAATAGGAATAGAAGAGAAACTCCTCAAAGTAATTAAGAGCATATATGCAAAACCAACTGCCTACATTATTCTCAAAGGAGAAAGATTGAAAGCAGGCCCCTTTAGAATATGAATGAGACAAGGATATCCTTTATCACCACTCTTATTCAATGTTGTACTGGAAGTCCTACCTAGAGCAATAAGGCAAGAAAGCGAAATAAAGGGTATCCAAATTGGAAAAGAAGTAAAATTATCCCTATTCACAAATGACATGATCCTATACATAGAAAATCTCAGATATTCCACAAGAAAGTTACTGGAACTGATAGAAGAATTTAGCAAAGTGGCAGAGTACAAGATCAACACACAAAAATCAGTTGAGTTCCTCTACACTAAAAAGGAGGACTCCAAAAAGGAAATCAAGAAAAAAATACCATTTACAATAGCCCCCAAAGGATAAAATACCTAGGAATAAGCCTAACCAGGAACATAAAAACATATAAAAAGGAAAACTATAAAACGCTACTATAAGAAACTAAAAGAGATCTACATAAATAGAAAAACATTCCATGCTCATGGATCGAAAGACTTAACATTGTGAAAATACCAATACTACCAAAAACGATCTATAGGTATAATACAACCCTAGTCCAAATAACAACATACTTTAATAATATGGAAAAACTAATCTCCAATTTTATATGGAAAGGAAGTAGACCCTGAATAGTTAAAGTAATATTGAAGAAGAACAAGGTAAGAGGCCTCACACTTGCCCATCTTAAAACTAACATACAGCCACAGTAATCAAAACAGCCTGGTACAGGTTCAATGACTGACACATAGACCAGTGGTATAGAATTGAGAACGCAGAAGTAAATCCATCAATCTGCAGGCAGCTGATCTTTGACAAAAGGTCAAAGTCCATTCAGTGGGGGGAAAAGCAGTCTATTTAACAAATGGTACTGGCAAAACTGGATATCCATATGCAGAAAAATGAAACAGGATTCATACTTCATGCACAAAAACCAACTCAAAATTGATCAAAGATCTAAATGTTGAAGCCAAAACTACAAAGTTCCTGGAAGATAACATACGGTCAAAACTAAGGAACCTAGTTTTGGGTATAAATTATCTATCACACAAAACTAAAAATGACAGAGTGACAGAAGATAAATTAAATAACTGGAACCTCCTAGAAATTAAATAGTTATGCTCATCAAAAGACTTTACCAAGAGTAAAAAGAGAACCTACAGACCGGAAAAAAACTTTGGCACTGACATATGTAATAAGGGTCTAATCTCGAAAATATATAGAAAACTTCAACAACTTAACATCAAAAAGACAAATGATCCAATCAAAAATTTGACATGAACAGATACTTCACCAAAGAGGACATTCAGATGGCCAAAAAATACACGAAAAGATGCTTGCAATCATTAGCCATTAAAAAACAACAAAAACCAAACATGCTGCCGTCAAGTCGATTCCAACTACAAATTAAAACTAAAATGAGATACCTTCTTACCCCTGCGAAAATGGCAATGATCAAAATACAGAAAACGACAAATGCTGGGGACGTTTGGGGGGAGTTGGAACTCATATATTGCTGGTGGGATTGTAAAATGGTACAATCACTGTGGAAAACAGTTTGGCACTTCCTCAAAAAGTTAGAAATAGAAATACCACATGATCCAGCAAGCCCACTTCTAATTATATCCTAGAAATATAAGAGCAGTGACACGAATAGACACTTATATACACACTTATATTCACTGCAGCATTATTCACGATAGAAACAACCTAAGTCCCCATCAACAGATGAATGGATAAAAAAATTGTGGTATATACATACATACAAAGGAATACTACTAAGAAACTATTAAGAATAATGAGCAGCCTGTAAAACATCTTATAAAATGGATGAATCTGGTGGATATTATGATGAGTGAAATAAGTCAATCACAAAAAGACAAATATTGTATGGTTCCACTATTACAGAAAGTCAAGAATAGATATACACACAGAAAGCAAAGTTATTTGATGGTTACCAGGGATACGGGGTGGGGAGTATCAGTTTCTAGATAGTAGACACTTATTACTTTTGATGATGAAAAGCAATCCCAGACATGGATGAAGTCAGCACAACTTGACCAAGGTAAATAAAGACACTAAGAAGTACACAAGAAAGAGGGACAATTTCAGTAAATGCTATAACATATACTATTTTGCAACAACAGTAAAAATAACTAAAAAAATATGCATGTGGTTATGTATGTAAATGTGGATGCATATACAGTCATGTGTCACTTAACATGTACGATACGTTCTGTGAAATAGGACGTTATGTGATTTGGATGTTGTGTGAACACCATATTACGTATATGTAATCTGTACTTTCCACACTCAGAGCTTGTAGGACTAATGTAGTATTGGGTGAGTCCAGAGGCTGTTGCTTTGTAGACAAGAGATATGAGATACAACTGTTTCTTGGGGAAAGCTGTTCCCCAATAAGGATATCTTTGATGAAGACTATTGAATATACATGCACTACCAGAAGAATGAACAAATTTGTCTTGGAAGAAGTACAGCCAGAATGCTCCTTAGTAGCAAGGATGGCAAGACTTCATCTCACATACTTTGGACGTGTTATCAGGAGGGATGAGTACCTGGAGAGGGACATCATGCTTGGTCAAGTAGAGGGTCAGTGAAAAAGAGGAAGACCCTCAAAGAGATGGACTGACCGAGTGGCTGCAACAATGGGCTCAACCATAACAATAATTGTGAAAATGGCACAGGACTGGGCAGTTTTTAATTCTGTTACACACAGGGTCCCTATGAGTCAGAACCAACTTCATAGCACCTAACAACAACGTTATAACCTTATGGGACTACAGGCCTATATAAAGTCGGACATTGCCCAAATGGACATTATGCAGCACATGACTGTATGTATGCAGGAAGGCATATGTGAGTAAATGCATATGCATGTATAGGTGTATCTGTAGGCATATGTATATACCCATTTGTGTGGGCTGCATATATACACATATATATAACAAACCACATAAGGGGCACAGCTATAGAGGCTCCCTAGCCGTATCCAAACAACTCAAGGGATTGGTTCACTGGATTAAAAGGCTTGGGACCTAAATTCTTGTAAAAAGACCAGACTTAATGGTCTGACTGAGATTAGAAGGACCCCGGTGGTCATGGCCCCCAGACCTTCTGTTGCCCCAGGGCAGGAACCATTTCCAAAGCCAACTCTTCAGACAGGGCATGGACTGAACAATGGGTTGGAGAGGGATGCTGCTGAGGAGTGAGCTTCTTTAATCAGGTAGACCCTTGATACTATGTTGGCATCTCCTTCCTGGACGGGAAATGAGAGGGTAGAGGGGGTTAGAAGCTGGCGAAATGGACACAGAAAGAGAGAGTGAAGGGAGGGAGTGGGCTGTCTCATTGAGGGGAGAGCAACTGGGAGTGTGTAGCAAGGTATATATAAGTTTTTGTGTGAGAGACTGACTTGATTAGTAAACTTTCACTTAAAGCACAATAAAATTTTTTTAAAAAATGCTTAGGACCATAGTCTCAGGAGACAACTCAGTCAATTGGTATAACGTAGTTCACAAAGATAATGTTCTACATTTTAGTGTGGTAAGCAGCATCTGGGGTCTTAAAAGCTTGTGAGTACCATCTAAGGTATAATTATTATCTCTACTCGTATGGAGCAAAAGAGAATGAAGGAAACAAAGGCTCAAAGAAACTAGTCCACGAGACTACTAGCCCACATGAACCATAGCCTCTTCTAACCTGAGACCAGAAAAACTAGATAGATAGTGCTTGGCTATCACTACTGACTGTGACCAGGGATACAAAGAAGGTGCCAGATAGAATGCAAGAAAAATGTAGAACAAAACTCAAACTCCCCAAAAAAAGGCCAGACCTACCGGACCAATAGAGACTAGAGTTACCTCTGAGATTATCACTCTAAAATACCCTTTGAACTTGGAATTAAAGCTATTTCTGCAGGTCACCTTTCAGCCAAATAATAAAAAAAATTATTGGATTGACATAAAACGAACAATATCACCTATGAATAATGTGCTCCCTTAAACAATTAACTATATGAGACCAAATGGTCAAGATTTACCCAAAAGCAAAGATGAGAAGGCAAGGAGGGGAAAGGAAGCTAGATCACAGGAGACAGAACAAACAGGATGGAAATAATGAGAATGCTGACACATTGTAAATACTGTAACCAAGGGCACAGAAGAATTTATATAAAAATTGTTAAAGGGAAACCTAATTTGCTGTGTAAACTTTCACCTAAAACACAATAAAGTATTATTTACAAAAGGAAAGAAAGGTCCTTCACATCTTAAAAAAAAAAACTTATACCAGATGTTGATCTGATCCCTTTCCAGTCCCTTGCTCCTGTCTACTTCTGGGAGTACCATGTCTTCCTAGATCTTTTAACATCACTATAATATGCTGTTGTGGATTTCCAATACCATTTCCTTCCACTTTTTTTTTTCTTCAGGGACAATGCTCTGACTTCTCCTGCCCCATACTAACCTCACGGCTTACTCTTCTTTTCTCCCACCCTCCCCCGCAGGCCATTCACTATCAAAGGAGTTATCTAATTTTTGCTTCTGGGTCGGTTGCCATGGATGAGGATACTACTCACTCTCTCCTTTAATTCCTTTCCTACTCCACCCTCTGGATTCTCTTAACTGCCTTAACAATTAGTAAACTGACTTTTTGAGCACTGGAAACTAATAAGGTTTTGCCAAGTATACGCAATAGTAAAGGACCTTCAAAAGCCATTTTTGGATCAATATTAAACATATGAAATTAATAACATCAACGTCAATGGCATGTTTCTAATATTTAATACAATTTGACCCTGATTGGCTCAGAGGGATTAGAAGTGATGTTATGCTTATATAAGTTGATTTATACTGCAGGAAAGAAAGAAAAGACCAAGATGGATGTCAGAGGACACTCTGAAACTTGCTCATGAATGTCGAGCAGCTAAAACAAAAGGAAGAAATGATAAAGTAAAAGAACTGAACAGAAGATTTCAAAGGGCAGGTCGAGAAAACAAAGTAAAATATTATACTGACAGGTGCAAAGAGGTGGAGATGGAAAACCGAAAGGAAAACGCTCTGCATTTCTCAAGCTGAAAGAATTGAAGAGTTGCAATAGTGAAGGATTCTCTGGGAAATAATATTAAACAGCACAGAAAGCATCAAAAGAAGATGGGAGGAAAACACAGAGTCATCATACCAAAAAGAATTAGTCGATGTTCAACCATTTCAAGAGGTGGCATATGATCAGGAACCGATGGTACTGAAGGAAGAAGTCCAAGCTGCACAGAAGGCATTGGTGAAAAAACAAGGCTCCAGGAATTGATGGAATATCAATTGAGATGTTTCAATAAATGGATGCAGTGCTGGAGGTGCTCATTCATCTATGCAAGAAATATGGAAGACAGCTTCCTGGCCAGGTGACTGGAAGAGATCCATATTTATGCTTATTCCCAAGAAAGGTGATGAAGTCGAATGTGGAAATTATAGAATAATATCATTAATATCACACGCAAGCAAAATTTTGCTGAAGATCACTCAATTACACCTGCAGCAATATATCGACAGGGAACTGCCAGAAATTCAGGCCGGTTTCAGAAGAGGACATGGAACCAGGGATATCATTGCTGATGTTAGATGGATCCTGGCTTAAAGCAGAGAATAACAGAAGAATGTTTACCTGTGTTTTATTGACTATGCAAAGACATTCGACTGTGTTAATCGTAACAAATTATGGATAACGTTGCAAAGAATGGGAATTCCAGAACACTTAATTGTGCTCATGAGTAACCTTTACATAGATCAAGAGGTGGTTGTTCGGACAGAACAAGGGGATACCGACTGGTTTAAAGTCAGGAAAGATGTGCGTCAGTGTTGTATCCTTTCACCATACCTATTCAGTCTGTATGCTGAACAAATAATCTGAGAAGCTGGACTGTATGAAGAAGAATGGAGCATCAGAATTAGAGGAAGACTCATTAACAACCTGCATTATCCAGATGACACAACCTTGATTTCTGAAAATGAAAAGGACTTGAAGCACTTACTAATGAAGATCAAAGACCACAGCCTTCTGTGTGGATTGCACCTCAACATAAAGAAAACAAAAATCCTCGCAACTGGACCAATGAGCAACATCATGATAAATGAAGAAAAGACTGAAGTTGTCAAGGATTTCATTTTACTTGGATCCACAATCAAGAGCCATGGAAGCAGCTGTCAAGAAATCAAAAGCATTGCATTGGGCAAATCTGCTGCAAAAGACCTCTTCCAAGTGTTGAAAAGTAAAGATGTCACCTTGAAGACTAAGGTGCGCCTGACCCAAGCCATGGTTTTTTTCAATCGCATCATATGCATGTGAAAGCTGGACAATGAGTAAGGAAGACAGAAGAAGAATTGACGCCTTTGAACTGTGGTGCTGGCGAAGAATATTGAATATACCATGGACTGACAAAGGAACGAACAAATCTGTTTTGGAAGAAGTACAACCAGAATGCTCCTTAGAAGCGAGGGTGGCGAGACTGCCTCTTACATGCATTGGACATGTTGTCAGGAGGGATCAGTCCCTGGAGTGGGACATCATGCTTGGCAAAGTACAGGATCAGGAGAAAAGAGGTAGACCCTCAACGAGGTGGATCGACACAGTAGCTGCAACAATGAGCTCAAGCATAACAACGATTGTGAGGATGGCACAGGACCAGGAAGTGTTTCATTCTGTTGTGTATGGGATAGCTATGAGCCAGAACCGACTTGTTAGCTCCTAACAACAACAACAACAACATAAATCACTGTTACTTACTATTCTGCCACAGTCTGACTTTATTTAATAAAAACTCCAATGTTTAGTATTTTTTGGTGATTTGTACACTATGCCTGGTACATATTAGGCATCTGATGAATATTTATTGTTTGATTTGAATTTCATGATTGCCAGCACTAATTCTATTCCAATATGCCAGATGCTCTTCCTATTAGCTCTCATTTGCAAAGCTGAGTCACGAACCATTCTGGCATGATGAACAAATTGTGTATAAATTACGTAAGGAAAAAAGGCAGATATTCCCTTTAGGATAAAAGGAAAGCACTTATATTTTTCTTTTCTTTGAACTCCACTTTACAAAATTATACACTACAAATTTATCTGCATTTCTAAAAACTGCATCACTGAAAAAGGAGAAAGTTAGCATGGCTCTTTTAGTTATTGCCAGACTCAGATCTCTCAATGAGGTTTTACTTACTTGAAATTTGGGCCAGTGATTTCCCAAGTTAGTCCATTGGCTGCACTAGAATCAGCTAAGAAACACTTTTTTAAATACAACGTACATTCCCAGGCTCCATCCCCTAAAAGTTCTGATTCGGCTATAACTGATGTGGGGCTGGGATACCTTTATTATTTGTAAGGTGATTGTGACGTGCAACCAGGTTCAAGTTGGTAAGACTGACTCAGGCCATTATATAACACTGGTGATCGATTCCTGAATGAGTCAGCATACAGACGTCTTTAGAAGCAGGAAGCACATTTTTTTCTTCATTTTATTAGCCCCTGTGTTTAATACGTACGTAGGGAGCCCTGGTGTCACAGTGGTCAAAGCCCTCAGCTGCTAAGCAAAAGGTGGGTGGTTTGAACACATCAGCCTCTCCATGGAAGAAAGAAGCGGTAGTCAGCTTCCATAAAGATTACTGCCTTAGAAACCCTACGGGGCAGTTCTAATCTGTCCAATAGGGTTGCTATGAGTTGGAATTGACTTGATGGCAACAAGTTTGGTTTTTTTGGGAATTGACTCCACGGCAATGTTTTCATTTTGGTTTGGTGTTTAGTACAGGAATCCTCGGTGGTGCGAAAGCTTAAATGCTCTACTACTAACCTAAAGGTTATGGTTTCTGAACCTATCCAAAGGTGCCTTGGAAAAAAGGCCTGGTGATCTGCTTATGAAAGGCTACAGCCTTGAAAGCCCTATGGAGCAGTTCTACTCTGCACACATGGGGTCACTATGAATCGGAATCAACTTGACGGCAACTGTTCTTTTTTTTTTTGTGGAGGGGAAAGGATGATGTTGAATACAATGCCTTGCTGACTATAAGAGCTTAATCAACACTTGTTGATGGACCGACTGCACTCAGAAATACCTACTCAAACATATCTTGTCCAATTTGGTTCCATCCTGTCTAGGACTCAGAAAAGCATCTCTTTAATATTCTTATTCTTTTGTTTGAGAAATGGAGTCATAAAGAAATAAAGCCTTAAAAGCTTTCTAGTGTACCAGACCAATACCACTTAGACCAAGAGAAATCTAGTGGTAGTAATTGTAAGAATGGACTGAGGGTTTGAGAAGAGTAAAGGAAGGTGGCATGAGTGGCAAAGCAGGAGTAGATGCTTCTGCAGCACAGCCTTGTCTTCAGGACACCTGGACTCTTGGACTCAACTGATGGATCTGAGTTAGAATGTTCTACTGTGTTTTAGCGGGCTTTGCTATAAAGTCATCACAGTCAAAGCTAAGATTATATAATTCTTTAAACTGGGATGAAATAGAGAGATTAACTCCTGCCAACAACTGGGGAGTGTTCTTCAGCGACTTGTTTAGAATCTTCAGTAAAAGTAGCCCATATTTTTATCTCAACAATTTAGGTTACTCTGTATGGATCACAGAAAATTAAATCATAAATGTAGGTTTCATTATCGTGCTTCCAGATTTGTGACAGAATGATTCAACTGACTCTATAAATATTTATATATATCTGCAGTCTCAGTTATTTATTTAACAAACATTTCTGTGCCCTTACTTTAGGCCAGGAACTATGCTAAAAATGGAAGAAACAATGATAAGCATGGAAAATAAGCTCTTTCATAGCTAATCAGCCACAGAAGGAACAGATGCATAAATAACTAACTATAATACATCAAGTGATAAAAGAGGAAGCTAAAGGTATTACATTATCAGCAAGTACAGAGCAGCCAACTGTGTTAGGGGTTGGAGGTGGTGTTGAGGAAGACAATGGGTGACAATCTCAGCTAATAAACTGAGATCGCAGTGTTTGTGAGAACACATTGGGAGATACCCAGGCTACAACTAAAGCCTTAACCAGATCTGACCAGTCTCCATATTTGGAACTGGAGACATACATTTAGGGAGTTGAAGCTGTGGCTATGGATAAGATTTCACAGAGAATAAATTGAACATAAAGAGGAATGGGGAAAGAGAGAAGGGAGAGAACTCTAAGGAATCTCTGACATTCAAGGAGCAGGTGAAACAAGAAGAGGTAGCGAAAGAGCCTGGGAATGAGTGGGGACAAGGACGGAAGAAAGAGAACCAGGAGAGACAGTTCACAGGGATGGGGAAGGACAGAGTTTAAAGGAAGGACTGGCCAACACTGTTCATTTCCAAAGTCAAATAACTGAAGAGCAGAAAGATGTACTCATGAATGCTGGGAACCAGGAGGAATTGCAGATCTTAACAAGTGAAGTGGGGTGCGGGGGATGCTGAAGCCAAGCTGTAATGACTACTCTGTGAGTGGAAAATAAGGAAGTGGAGGCAATGGAGTCAGGGCAGCTCCTTCAAGCTGCTTTACAATAAAGAAAAAGAAATGAATTGCAGAGCAAGGGATAGACGAAATGGAGAGAGTGGTCCCTTTTCTCTTGTTTTTGGTGCAGAATGGGGGATAGAGGTGATAGTTATCATGCATCTCACTGAAGGAATTGTTAACAGAAGTTTACAGGAAGTCTGGGCACAGTGGTGAGGCTAATAAATAAAGCTATGGGAGAAGAACACCAGAGACTACAGAGAGCATGGAGTTGCATAGACCTGGCTTCAAATCCTGACTCTTTTACTAGCAGTGTGACTGAGAAAATTATGCAACCTTTGCAGGACTCAGTTTTCTCCTTATATCCTCAGAACAGAATCTACCTCACAAGTTTGTGTGGAAGACTAAACGAATACAATAGAATGTCTAGCACCCATAACCCGTTACTGTCTAGTTGATTTCAACTCATAACAACCCTACGCACCTGCCAATTGCTGATATTTCCCTTCCTTTTCTCTTGCCCTAAGCAAAATTACAAGAATTTAATAACAGAAATAAAAACCTATATGGCAATGGTTTTCGTCAGTACCCACCCCCAACCAATAATTTTAGATTTGAAAATATAATAATAGAAAACATAAGTGTTATATTCAGAAAACTACATGAAACAATAGAAACATGTAATACCTGTAAACCCATTGCCATTGAGTTGACTCTGACCCATAGTGACCCTATAGGACAGAGAACTGCCCCATATGGTTTCCAAGGAGCAGCTGGTGGATTCAAACTGCTGACCTTATGGTTAGCAGCCGAGATCTTAACCACTGTACCACCAGGGTTCCAAAACATATAATAGGTATCTGGAAATTTAATGAGTGAATGCAATAGCATACCCATAATTTATATGTGACAGTTAATATAGAGACAAAGCCCATGAAAGACAATTTGTTAATGCTTATCTTGACCAAATGTCTCTGTGTGGTACAAACGATTTACCCTCAAGTTTGTACCTGCTCAGTGGCACCTTGGAAGACAGGACTGACTATCTGCTTCTGTAAAGATTACAGCCAAGAACGCCCTGTGGAGCAGTTCTACTCTGTAACACATGGAGTGGTCATGAGTTGGAATTGAGTTGAGGGCAACGATTTATTTATTTTATTCTGACCAAGGAAGAGGCTGCTATCTGATAACCACAATCATAATCAAATAGAGAGGAAGTGATTCACTGGGCTCTACTTTAACTGGGGTGACATAGTCCTTGCTGACGTGTCCTGGTCTCTACTGGCAGATGACTGGTGCTCATGGAGAAGTGTTGTAGAGGTTTTTTTCTCAAGGGTCATGAATTTGAGAACACGATCTGTAGGTGAGCTCCAAATCCAAGGCTCTATGGCATGGCAGGCTTGTTGGGTCTGAATTGAGAAGTGAAGCAGTCTCTTCTATCCAAAATGAAAGGACACCGACAGACATCTCATGGATAATTGAGAATGTGCTCTGTCTGCAAAATCACCTGCCGAAATGATTATTTCGACTCCCTGTGAGGATGCAGCCCAGAAGAGAGGGCCTAAGTAAGCAGCGTTCTCATACATCAAATAAACTGGTGTTCCCGTTTGTAAAGCTGTGCAGTATTATTCTGGACTATTAATCTTCTAATACCTAATCAATCTTTACAACATGTCAATTTTGAGTCCAGATATCCAAGTCTATCCACAGGCTGAGAAAGCAATCTTATATTTAGAAACATTTGAGGGGCTTCTCCACCAGACTGCTATCTGAAAATGATCATTTCGAAGCATCATCCAATTAAAACAGTGTTTCTATGGTTCCACAACATGATGAATGTAATTCATGTAAAAACGACTGAAATGGTGAATGTTTTGTTATGTATGTTTCAGCATAATAAAAACAAATAACCCAAACAATTAAAACAAAACATTGTTTCTAGATGCCTAAATGTTGAAATTAATAAGTGCTCTTATATAAGACTTGCCCCTCTATTGTGAATGTTATTGTTGTTGTTGTTAGGTGCCGTCCAGTCAGTTCCGACTCATAACGACCCTATGCACAACAGAATGAAACATTGCCCGGTCCTGAGCCATCCTTACAATCGTTGTTATGCTTGAGCTCATTGTTGCAGCCACTGTGTCAATGCATCTTCTTGAGGGTCTTCCTTTTTTCTCCTGATCCTGTACTTTGCCAAGCATGATATCCCACTCCACAGACTGATCCCTCCTGACAACATGTCCAATGTATGTAAGAGGCAGTCTCGCCATCCTTGCTTCTAAGGAGCTTTCTGGTTGTACTTCTTCCAAGACAGATTTGTTCATTCTTTTGGCAGTCCATGGTATATTCAATATTCTTCACCAACACCACAGTTCGAAGGCGTCAATTCTTCTTCTGTCTTCCTTACTCATTGTCCAGTTTTCACATGCATATAATGCAACTGAAAAAACCATGGCTTGGGTCAGGCGCACCTTAGTCTTCAGGGTGACACCTTTACTTTTCAACACTTTGAACAGGTGCTTTGCAGCAGATTTACCCAATGCAATGCGTCTTTTGATTTCTTGACTGCTGCTTCCACGGCTGTTGATTGCGGATCCAAGTAAAATGAAATCCTTGACAACTTCAGTCTTTTCTCCATTTATTATGATGTTGCTCATTGGCCCAGTTGTGAGGATTTTTGTTTTCTTTATGTTGAGGTGCAATCCATACTGAAGACTGTGGTCTTTGATCTTCATTACTAAGTGCTTCAAGCCCTCTTCACTTTCAGCAAGCAAGGTTGTGTCATCTGCGTAATGCAGGTTGTTAATGAGTCTTCCTCCAATCCTGATGCCCCATTCCCCTTCATATAGTCCAGCTTCTCAGATTATTTGCTCAGCATACAGATTAAATAGGTATGGCGAAAGAATACAACCCTGACGCACACCCTTCCTGACTTTAAACCAATCAGTATCCCTTTGTTCTGTCTGAACTACTGCCTCTTGATCTATGTAAAGGTTCCTCATGAGCACAATTAAGTGTTCTAGAATTCCCATTCTTCGCAATGCTATCCATAGTTTGTTATGATCCACACAGTTGAATGCCTTTGCATAGTCAATAAAACACAAGTAAACATTCTTCTGGTATTCTCTGCTTTCAGCCAGGATCCATCTGACATCAGCAACGATATCCCTGGTTCCATGTCCTCTTTTGAAACTGAGTTTCTGGCAGTTCCCTGTCGATATCCTCCTGCAGCCATTTTTTAATGATCTTCAGCAAAAATTTTGCTTGCGTGTGATATTAATGATATTGTTCTATAATTTCCACAATTGGTTGGGTCACCTTTCTTGGGAATAGGCATAAATATGGATCTCTTCCAGTCAGTTGGCCAGGAAGCTGTCTTCCATATTTCTTGGCATAGAGGAGTGAGCACCTCCAGTGATGCATCTGTTTGTTGAGACACCTCAATTGATATTCCATCAATTCCTGGAGCCTTGTTTTTCGCCAATGCCTTCAGAGCAGCTTGGACTTCTTCCTTCAGTACCATCGGTTCCTGATCATACGCCACCTCTTGAAATGGTTGAACATCGACTAATTCTTTTTGGTATAATGACTCTGTGTATTCCTTCCATTTCTTTTGATGCTTCCTGCGTCTGTTAATATTTTCCCCATACTATCCTTCACTATTGCAGCTTGAGGTTTGAATTTTTTCTTCAATTCTTTCAGCTTGAGAAACTCCGAGCTTGTTCTTGCCTTTTGGTTTTCCATCTCCAGCTCTTTGCACATGTCATTATAATACTTTGTCTTCTTGAGATGCCCTTTGAAATCTTCTCTTCAGTTCTTTTACTTCATCAATTCTTCCTTTTGCTTTAGCTGCTCAACGCTCAAGAACAAGTTTCAGAGTCTTCTCTGACATCCATCTTGGTCTTTTCTTTCTTTCCTGTCTTTTCAATGACCTCTTGCTTTCTTCATGGACGATGTCCTTGATGTCATTCCACAACTCGTCTGGTCTTTGGTCACTAGTGTTCAATTTGTCAAATTTATTCTTCAGATGGTCTCTAAATTCAGGTGGGATATACTCAAGGTCATATTTTGGCTCTTTTGGATTTGCTCTGATTTTCTTGTTTCAGCTTGAACTTTCATGTGAGCAATTGATGGTCTGTTCCACAGTCGGCCCCTGGGCTTGTTCTGACTGATGATATTGAGCTTTTCCATCGTTTCTTTCCACAGATGTAGTCAATTTGATTTCTGTGTGTTCCATCTGGCGAGGTCCATGTGTGTAGTCACCATTTATGTTGGTGAAAGAAGGTATTTGCAATGAAGAAGTCATTGGTCTTGCAAAATTCTATCATTTGGTCTCCAGCATTGTTTCTATCACTAAGGCCATATTTTCCAACTGCTGATTCTTCTTCTTTGTTTCCAACTTTTGCATTACAATCAGCAGTAATTATCAATGTATCTTGATTGCACGTTTGATCAATTTCAGACTGCAGCAGCTGATAAAAATCTTCTGTTTCTTCATCTTTGGCCCTAGTGGTTGGTGCGTAAATTTGAATAATAGTCATATTAACTGGTCTTCCTTTTAGGCATATGGATATTATCCTATCACTGACAGCATTGTACTTCAGGATATATCTTGAAATGTTCTTTTTGACGATGGATGCAACATCATTCCTCTTCGAGTTGTCATTCCCAGCATAGTAGAATATATAATTGTCCAATTCAAAATGGCCAATACCAGTCCATTTCAGCTCACTAACGCCTAGGATATCGATGTTTATGTGTTCTATCTCATTTTTGACGATTTCCAATTTTCTTCGATTCATACTTCCTACATTCCAGGTTCCGATTATTAATGGATGTTTGCAGCTGTTTCTTCTCTATTTGATTCGCTCCACATCAGCAAATGAAGGTCCCAAAAGCTTTACTCCATCCACGTCATTAAGGTCGACTCTACTTTGAGGAGGCAGCACTTTCCCAGTCATCTTTTGAGTGCCTTCCAACCTGGGGGGCTCATCTTATAGCACTATGTCAGCCAATGTTCCGCTGCTATTCATAAGGTTTTCACTGGCTAATGCTTTTCAGAAACAGACTGCTGGGTCCTTCTTCCTAGTCTGTCTTAGTCTGGAAGCTCAGCTGAAACCTGTCCTCCATGGGTGACGCTGCTAGTATCTGAATACCAGTGGCATAGCTTCCAGCATCACAGCAATATGCAAGCCCCCACAGTACGACAAACTGACAGACACGTGGGGGCTATTGTGAATACACTTATGTAAATGAGTTTGTCAGGTTATTGGATATTTCACAAAATTGAAAACAACGGATAAGGCACAGTAAGTTTGAGTAGAGAGGGGAATGGGAGGTGAGTGTGTGTATGTGTGTGTGTGTGCTGTGTGTTGGAGAAAAAGCTGGGAAAAACACAGAAGGAGCAGAGCAGAGCAACTAACCACCTTCAGGAGTAAGGTATAAGAAATACATATCACATGAAAAAAAAAAAAGGCAAAAACAATGATACAAGGGTCAGCAAGATTTAGGAATACAGCCAGGTAGAGATGAAAGGAACGAACCAGAAAAAATGCAAATTTACACATCAGTCCCCATTTTTGTATTTTTGAATAATAAATGATCACATGTGGCATGTAAAAGATTAAAAAAAAACCTTTCATTTACAGCTATATACCATCTTCATCACTTATGATTTTTATTCTGGCAACTTCTTTGAAGAGACACTTGATTTTAAAAGAAAAGTCAGGCCTACTTGTAGAATTTTTTTTTTTCTACAAAGAAGGCCATAGAGTGGAAGAAGCATAGAGGTACACACAGCTACATAATATTTTTCAATCAGTAGATACAAGCCAAAAGTCCCTAACATTTCCTTAAAACATCTTATGCCTAAAACATCTCAACGCCTTGAAGAAGTTTATGTATTGCCAATGCATACACATGATTTGTTTGTGGTATAATGACTCAGTGTGCTGTTTGGCTAATAAATTCAGCGTCTATGTTTCTGTGCATTGCCTGGGAATATTATTTTTCTGCCGTGCTGACTTAATCAGTCACGGATTAAAAAAAGATTAACACATTTGGAATAAGACAATAAAAGGTTACCACTCTGGGGAACAAGAGATTTTTATTAGAACAGTCTTATAGATAACTCACTGTGTATGGGTAAAATTATATGTGGAAGCAGTAGTAAAGGTAAGAGGTTTCATTAATTATATTATTTATGCACTTCTAAGATAACAGAAAAGTAAGAAATAATGCGTGCAATTATTTGCAAAACTGGATCAGAAGTCAGACCAATAGAGGGAAAAAAAATGCTTTAAATATACCTGGACCATGTGACAATCATGAGGTAAAACTCTCCAGTAAGTAGAGTCCCTCTGCTTGACCCCAAACCTCCAGGCCAACCCAGTCCGGATCCAGAATGTTTTAGAGCTGAGGTTTCAGGACTGTCTCTGGTTCTTCCACAGGTTCTTCTAGAGTTGACTGACCATCTGGGTCTACTCCGCTCTGAAGACCATGCTAGATGCTCACACTTAACTTGAGTGGCTCTGAATCTTTCAAGGAAAACCCTCAAACTCTTCGGCTTCACAATTCACAGAGTTAGATCAGACTAATCTTTGTAGTAAGAACACAGGCTCTGGAATCAAACTGCCTGGGTTCAAATCCTAGCTCTGCATGGTTTGGGGCAAGTTATTCACATTCTCTCAAATGCGAATATATTAGTACCTTTTTTTTTTTTTTTTACTTCACAGGGTCAACATGAGGATGAAATGAAACAGTGCAGTAAAACTACTTAGCAAAATACTTATTATATATACATATTTAATGTATATTTTATGTGTGTGTGTATATATGTATATTAAATACACATATTTGTGTGTGCGGAAAAGCGGAAGACCGTCAACGAGGTGGATTGACACAGTGGCTGCAACAATGAGGTCAAGCATAACGACGATTATAAGAATGGTGCGGGACAGGGCAGCATTTAGTTCTGTTGTGCATAGGGTTGCTATGAGTCGGAACTGACTCGATGGCACCTAACAACAATGACAGCGTGTATGCGTATGTTTTTTCAGCTTCCTTTCACCTAGGCTATTACCCCACTTTGTTCTTATATTGCGAATGTAGTATTTCCTGACATTTCTCCAATCTATACTGTCCTTTACCAAATGAACACAACTAACCAAACCAGAAGGAGAAGAAACAAACCTCACATACCAGCAACCGCCAATTTTTTAATCCATGTCAGTTTTCTGACATTTCTCCCAATGCTTGCCCTAACAAAAATAAAAATAAAAACAGCTTGGGCAACTGGTAATGTGCTTTTGGCCATCGGCAGTTAGAACTCTGCAAAGTCTCTGTCATCTAGTAGGGACAGCTTCAAATGTGTTTACAGAAAATGGGGCAAACACACATAGCCTTCTGCCTAGAGAAAAGATTCTTTCTCTCATGAATACTGATTGAGTTCAAAGGCAAATCTAGCTTTAATTCAAAATAGAATAGGTTGGAAAGTTCCTTAGAGAAGAATCTAAACACGGGGCTAAGGATGGAAGGGGAGAGGGGGTGAGAGAGGGAAAGAAGGAGGAGCAAAGGACATAAGAGTCAGATACAGAAAGTTTAGCCCTGCATGTATTCAAATACCTTCCTAGAAAATAATCACTATTTCTGTGTCAGAAATAGAGAAATGAAAACATCACTCACTAAGTTGAATGAGAAAAGTAGAAATGGAATTGAACCTCCTTCCTCCTAATTTTGCATTCAGTCCACTTGTCTCCACTGCGACCGCTTCCTGCATCATCAAAAATGACCATAGGGCTGAAGACCCCTAGCAGGGCAGGACCTAGGTGTAGTGTTTTAAGTAAGGGATGGGTCTGCAGTCAACTTGTTGCTTATAAGCCTGAACTTAAAGAATGAAATAAGGACTGGAATTCTTAGGGCAGATTATTGGTTCCAAAGCTAAACCAGCACCTCCAGAGCAATTGGGGAATAAGAGCCCCTCCCACCCCCCAGCATTGGGTACTGCGTCAGGAAAGCTCTCACCAGATGGAAGAGGTCCAAGGCATTCCAGGAACAGAGAGGCTGATGAGTTTGTGAGGAACAATTTTGAACTCCACAAAACTGGGTCACTTAAATGGTCTTCCAGTCTAGTCTCAGGGAGACGTACTTCCTGGTTTCCTCCCTAGGGTTGCTGGGTAAAGGAGGCTGCATGGTTTCCAAAAGCAAGTCAAGAGAAAGAGCTGCTGACCTAAAAGTGCTACAGAAAACTGAGATCATAAGGCCAAAGAATATGATGGTGGTCTACTGGCAGAGTTTAGCACAGGTAGGGGAGTAGGGTATTTCCCTTCTTCTGCCCAGTAGTTATCATGACACCGACACAAAATGTTGAACTGGCTAATCCTGCCTGGAAGAATGATAACAGAGCAACCATCAGAGGGTAACTCAAGGAAGCAGCTGAAGGAGAGACGATGCCACACACAAAAGAAAGCAATATCATATTCATATGCCCTTTTCCCCCTCTTAGTGAGGCTGGTGCTGAACCAGTGCTGCCAAAAGTTGGAATTTGCGGAGCTGGAGCTAGGAAGTAACCTGCCTGAAGAAGCAAAAGTCAAGAAAGGTTAGAAAAGCAAGTCCACACCATTGTCCCATAAGAGAAAGTGACAACCCAGCTCAGGAGAAACAAACACTACTATGATACTAAAGGCAAGATTGGAGCTAGAGTCCAAAGGCAGAGTGAGAGAGCAAGAAAAAGGTAGGACCAAACAATGTAGGTACAGGGTGATTGCCAGGGCTTATCTAAATTCCCTTTCCAAGCAAACAAGTGACCCAAGGTTCCAATGCCCAATGAGGTTCAATACCAGGGAAGTGGGGAGAGAGCATAGTTTATGCTCAGTCACCAGTTGTAAAGCAGATACCCATGAATCAAAGACAGTTGGAATTAAACATCAAATCCAAAGGGCCCATTGATAAGATGTCTAGGGTTTGCTTTGAAATAACTGAAGGCGGTCTAGCACATATAGAAGAAAAAAACTGGCCCCTTAACTCTGAATAGTACACTATAAAAAGCAATTTTTTGATTCAGGACAGTTTATTCTGAATGGAGTTGACAATGGCCCTGGTGGCACAATGATTAAAGCTTTCGGCTGCTAATGGAAAGGTTAGTGGTTCAAACCCACCAGCTGTTCTATAGGAGAAAAGACCTGGTGATCTGCTCCCATAAAGATTACAATCTAGGAAACTCTATTGGACAGTTCTACTGTGTCCTACAGGGTCACTGAGTCAGAAACAACTCAACTGTACAGAAGATGTTGAACTCAATTCATCTATGAGAAGTATGAGCTAACAAAGGAAATTTTACCTCATCCTGTAACTCAAAATTTCCTCATAATTTACATCTAAGTAAGAGTTTTTTTTTTTTTTTTTAAGAGTAGGGGAACATTCAAGAAAGAGTGTTATGGCAGACGGGTCCACCTTTATGCAGAGTTTGAAAGCAAAATCAAAAGATGTGACCTGCAACATGTTGTTTCTTTTCCAACATTCAAAATTTTAAATAAGGGAACATTGTATCCTGCAGTCTCAGGTCTCATTTTCACAGGTTTTGTTACCAATATTTTATTCATATGATCTTACAGTCCCCCACCCCCAGGAAAGAGGCAGAGCAGTGCTATTATGCTCACTGTATTGATAAGGAAAGCAAGGCCCAATGAGGGAGGCAGAACTTGTCCAAAATCCAACAGCCTTTGTAAGTGAAAGAGTCAGGACTCTAAGTCTAGGCTTTCTGACTCAAAATCCAGGCCCTTTTCACTATTCCGGGTATTAAAAAAACAAAAAAACTGAGGCCCAGGTTGTCAGGTTATTCTGAATGCATAGGAAAGGTCACAGAGGTCACCAACCATTGTGAAATGTACTCTAAAAACAGATCAAAAGAAATAACGTAGAGACACAAACCTATTGCCAAAGAATCAATTTCCACCTCATAGTGACCCTGTAGGACAGAGTAGCACTGCCCATAGGATTTCCAAGGCTATAATCTTTTTTTTTTTTTTTTTTTAACTGAACTTTAGATGAAGGTTTACAGAACAAACTAGTTTTTCATCAAATAGTACACACATTGTTGTATGACATTGGTCAACAGCCCCACAACATGTCAACACTCTCCCTTCTCAACTCCAGGTTCCCTATTACCAGCCGTCCTGTTCTTTCTTAATTTCCGGTCCCTGCCCCAGGGCTGGTGCACCCGTTTAGTCTTGTTTTGTTCCAAGGGACTGTTCAATCTTCGGCTGAGGGTGAATCTCAGGAGTGACCTCATTACTGAGCTGAAAGGGTGTCCAGGGACTCCAAGGCTATAATCTTAATGGAAGCAGGCTGTCACATCTTTCTTCCAAGGAGAAGCTGGTGGGTTGGAACCATTGACCTTTCCGTTTAGCACAGTGACCACGCAGCCCTATAGATTTCCCTTTGTGACAAAGACATTTGCTAACCATGAACTCATTTAATGTCTGTCTTGTAAAAAGAATTTAACCTTCCCTGTTACTTGAGACAATAATCCTAAACCTTTGGAGTCTCCTGCATAATTGAGATACCTTTACTGTGCAAATGACTGGGGGCTAGGCAGACCAGAAGGACCACCTGGCTGTCTCAGGAAGGAAAGGGAGCATAATTCAATTATGCTAACCTTAGCCAAATTGTACTTTTTCTGCTTTATGTTTCCTCTTCTTTCCCCCTTAAAAATTCATTGCAACTGACCTAGGACTAAACATCTGTATTTTTGGAAACAGGGATCTTCCTGTACACATAGAGATGAACTGTTCAGATAAACCCCATATGCCTTGATTATTTTGACACAAGCTACGCAACATTATTTTCTGGGTTTCCCCTTGTTTTCACCTTGATATCTTATCCTGATACTTTACCATGTTAGGTCTTTCCTGTCATGACCTAACTAATTAATGAAATGCAGGTTTGCAGTATTCTGATACTCCAGAATAGCATGCTATTTTCAAGAACCAATTATTTTCTGGTATTGTTCCTGGCGTAGTACCATTAGTTCAGCATTTCAAAAATCTAATATCAAGCCAATAATAGAAATTGATTGAAGTTTATTTAGTACACAATTTGCAAATCAGAGCAGCATTTCTGACTAGAGAGTAGAAAATATTCCAAAAGAGAAAAGTATTTCAAAGGTTCTTATACCCCATCTCAGTTTATCGCTAGTAATTATACATTGCCATGGAAACAGGGCCGGAAGAGTGTTTACATAATAACTTGGGCATGCAACATTTTCTTTTTTTTAATATTAGTATTAATTAAAGCCAACATTTATTCGTATTTTCTTAGTTTTATCTAATGACCTTTTCATGTCCCAGAAACCCATTACATTAACTTGCTTGGCTGTGATGGCTTCACAAATTTTCCTTGTTTTAGATGATCTTGACTGTTTAGAGGAGAGCTGGTGAAATATTTTGAGCCCCAAATTGGGAATTGTCTGATATTTTCTCATGATTAGATTGAGGTTATGCATTTTGGGAAGAAAGAACATAGAGATAAACAGGTTTACACCTGTGGAAAGCAGATTTATTAAACAGAGTACGCTACTTATGCAAAGATGCTTTGGCCTTTAATCTTACAGACTGTACCCATTTCCACAGCTACTTTGGTCAACACAACAGTATCTTGAAGAATAATTCAGATAATCACTGATTTATCCTAAAACATAGCTTCTAGTCTGACCTTTGAAGTTTCTGTTGTTGAAACTACTCATAGATGATTCTTCAAAAAAGCATAATGCCCAAGGCAAACGTTCTTTTTTAATTAAGCTAGACTTTTATTTGACTTGAGGATCCGTGGTGGTGCAGTGGTTAAAATGCTCAATTGCTAAAGATGTGGCAGTCTGCTTCTGCAAAGATTTAAAGTCTTGGAGACCCTATGGCTACAGTTCTACTCTGTCCCACAGGGCTGCCATGAGTTGGAATCAAGTTGATGGCAATGGGTTATTGTTTGCCTTAAAGATGACTTTCAGAAAGCCTGTTTTCTCAAGGTATAAGGCTCAAAGATCATCTTAGGGCGGTAGTTTGGGAGGGGTGTTTGAACCTCCATGTGGTCATTTCAACCTCTTGTGGAATTCTGGATTCCATAAGAATTAAAAAACTCAGTTCCTCACCAAACTCTGAATTATTTATATTATGTGACATATTCAGAGATCACACAGGCATTCAAATTTCATATCAAATAAATGTGCACCTGACTAGAAAGGTCTCATTTTTATTCATTCTGACTCCATCACTTCTCTTTGAAAACCTGTTCAAAGTGTCATTTTGTTGTGTTAATTGCCATTTCCTAAACTACTAGTGAGGCTGAGTTGTTTTTTTTTTTCTTATAGCATTTTTATTTCCCCCAGAGAGAGTTTAGTTCCAATGAACTTCCAGAAAGCCCTATTGGAATTTGAATGGATCTGGGGGTTAGGAAGGAAATCCTTAGGAAAATGGAGTAGGATAGAGCAATTAGGGAGGAATGGGAGGACAGGATGAAGAGGTTCCTAGATGTCTGGTTCAATTTCCCTTGTTTCCTGAGAGGATCAGCTTCATGTTCTTACAGCCACACTCTCTTCACATAGGATCCCTTATTTTAACTAATTCCATAACTTACTGAGAGATTTAGGCTGGAAGGTCAGAAGAATTTCAGTCCTTGGCCCAACTCTCAGGTTCATTATTTTCTGAGGTCAAAGTGTATAAAATGATGGTACCATATCATGCTTTTTAATAAAATACTGCCAATAATGCCTGCATTGGTGACAGTATTTCAGTATTATGGAAAATAAATATGACCAGTATTGCCATTTTGCTCCAATGTTGCAGTTGCTAAGCCTGAGTGCTTGAAGTTACCACGCCAATTACTATGGTTCCTCTAAAGATCACCCCTGGGGCCAGACCACTCGCCAACGCTGTCAGTTCACAACTGATGGCCCTCACCACAGCCCCCAACTCTCTCTGCTGATCCCAACTTCCACGGAGTGGACATGCTCCACTAGAAAATTCTCCTGCTCTGGGCAAAACTCAGATTCTGGTACTACTATCCTCATTCTCAATTCTGGCTACTATAGATAAAAAGGAAGGGGATATAAAACGATGACTTGTTGCCAAATGCCCATCAATAAGGGAATAGTTAATTAAGTTATATTAGATTCATACAATGTAATTATAAGTCATTAAACAAATGAGATACATTTTGAGATCAAAAGTCAAGATGTACTGCTAAAGTGAAAAAGGCAAGTCTAAATAATATTGCAAGTCCCTGTGTGGTGCAGCAATTAACACATTCAGCTGCTAACTGACAGGGTGGAGGTTTAAGTCCACCCAGAGGTGCTTTAGAAAAAAGGCTTGGCTATCTACTTCTGAAAAATCAGCCATTGAAAACCCTCCAGAGCACAGTTCTACTCTGACACACCTGGAGGTCACCGTGAGTCAGAATTGACCCCACAAAAACTGGTTTGGTTTTGGTTTTAAACAATACTTATTGTATGTGCCTATTTATGTAGCTGGAAACCCTGGTGGCATAGTGGTTGAGTGCTACGGCTGCTAACCAAAGAGTCCGCAGTTCGAAACCACCAGGCGCTCTTTGGAAACGCTGTGGGGCAGTTCTACTCTGTCCTATAGGGTCGCTATGAGTCAGAATTGACTTGACAGCACTAGGTTTGGTTTTTTTCTTTTATTTATTTATGTAGCTAAACCTGTGTAATCATTATCAGTCTGTTTCTCTTCCACAGCTCTATCTAGCTGGATATCTCTATGTCTGTATGAAAATGCATAAAAAAGGTCTGGATAATTTACTGGACTATCTAACAGAAATGCTGAAATGTACACAAAATTTAGCATTATTCCTGTCTTTTAGCACACACCACACCAAAACCCACTGCCATTGAGTCGGCCGACTCAGAGAGACCCTATAGGACAGAGTAAAACTGCCAGGCATAAATCTTTACGGAAACAGACTGCCACATATTTCTCCCACAGAGCAGCTGGTAGATTCAAACCGCCGACCTTTTGGTTAGCAGCCAAGCACTTAACCATTGTACCACCAGGGCCCCTTCCTTTAGCACAAAAAGAAGACAGATTTATTGTTCGGTTAAAAAAGAAAGTGTAAAAATAAATATGCAAAATGTAACTGAATCCAAAATACCTTTGGCAGGGGGAAGCAGGCTGTTTGCCAATGCAGCAGGGCCAACTTAAAGTAAGCAGCTAGGCTGTGAGGTGCCTCTAAAACAGTGAAGCAAACCGCCCAGCCCATTAGAAGGTGATTCTTCTCCAGGATAATGAGATGCACAGCAGTCCACATACTGATAATAGCAATAAGGGTTTTCATCTTTTGCTTCCAGTCAGTCCTTTACGGAGTCATACTCAATGGAATCCAGCGGTGCTCTCAAATTATTTTTTTTCTTCTTCTTTTTATTAAGAGTCAGGGAGAGTTCTTTCATTTCTGACTGAGGAAAAATAAGAAACAGGCCAGGGTAATCACTGTCCATTAGCCGCAGCTTTTGCTGGCAGATAAGAGGACAGAGGTTCTCTCTTTTCATTAGCCGCTGCTGCAGCAGGCTCAAAGGGCATGCCTATGTAACTTGAACATGGCAGTGACAATGAGAAGGACAGTATGGCCTGAGAGTTCAATTTAGGTGGCATGTTATAAAATATTGAATGGATTTTTAATGTCCATAATGTTCATGTTCATTATGTGTATCTGGTTATTAACTAAACCCAAAACCCAAACCCACTGCGATCGAGTTGATTCCGACTCACAGCGACCCTGTAGGACAGGTTAGAACTGCCCCGTAGAGTTTCTGAGGAGTGCCTGGAGGATTCCAACTGCTGACCTCTTGGTTAACAGCCATAACACTTAACCACTACGCCACCAGGGTTGAACTAGGCTTTCTAATTTTCTCATGACTATCAACAGATCATCATTATTATTTTATAGTCTCTCTCTCCTTCATTTAGAAATGTACCTAATCTATACTCTATATCCCAGATGTTTATTCTACAAATGATAGTTCCGTGTACAACAAAGATAAGTTATGCAACCTTACATTTTTAGTATTTCCTTCACTCTGTTTCTTAAAAATCAAGACAGAAAGAATTAAATACTATTATTAAAATATTAAATATTTTATATTAATTTTAAATATTAATATAAAATATTATTCTCATATGACTGTATACCTGGAAAACCCAACAGAATTAACTCAAAGGCCATTATAAACAATAAGTAAGTTGCCTAGGTAAAAAAATAATGCAAAAAAAAATCAATAGCTCCCCAGTGTACAAACAATAATAGTAGTATAATGGGAGAAAAGTTAATCATATAAAATAGCAATTAAAATATTAACTGCTTAGGAATAAATTTGACAATAAAAATGCAAGGTCTGGATTAAAAAATGTAAACCATGTATTAAAAAATTTAATTTGTAGGATTAATTTTTTTAATAAAATATTTAAACTGAGGGACATAAAAGACTTAAATAGAATAGTATTTGTTATTGGCTCAGAAGTCTTGGCATTATAACAATGAAAATTCTCCCTACACTACTACATAAATTTTAAATGGTCAATAAAAGTACAACTTTTTTAAGCAAGAAAATCTAAAGTTCAAATGGTAAATAAAAATCTTTATGTTTATTCTTAAATATCTTTAAAAAATAGAACAGACTAGCCCTTCCACCTATTAAAACATACTATAATGTAATTTGGAAACCCTGATGGCGTAGTGGTTGAGTGCTACGGCTGCTAACCAAAGGGTCAGCAGTTTGAATCCGCCAGGTGCTCCTTGGAAACTCTATGGGGCAGTTCTACTTTGTCCTATAGGGTCGCTATGAGTCGGAATCGACTCGATGGCACTGGGTTTGGTTTTGGTTTTTATAATGTAATAGTACTGGTGAAAAACAAGGCTCCAGGAATTGATAGAATACCAGTTGATATATTTCAACAAATGAATACAACACTGGAAACATTCACTCGTCTGTGCCAAGAAATTTGGAAGACAACTACCTGGCCAACCGACTGGAAGAGATACATATTTGTGTCCATTCCAAAGAAAGGTTATCCAACAGAATGCAAAAATTATTGAACAATATCATTAATATGACACGCCAGTAAAATTTTGCCGAAGATAATTCAGAGAAATACATCGACAGGGAACTGCCAGAAATTTAAGCCAGATTGAGAAAAGGATGTGGAAAGAGGGATATCATTGCTGATGTCAGATAGATCCTGGCTGAAAGCAGAGAATACCAGAAAGGTGTCTACCCGTGTTTTATTGACTATGCAAAGGCATTCAACTGCGTGGATCAAAACAAATTATGGATAACATTACAAAGAACGGGAATTTCAGGACATTTAGTTGTGCTCATGCAGAATCTGTACATACACCGAGAGGTTGTTATTTGAATAGAACAAGGGGATACTTCATGGTTTAAAATCAGGAAAGGTGTGTGTCAGGGTTTTATCCTTTCACCATACTTATTCAGTCGGTATGCTGAGTTTAAAAATGGCTTGGCAGCGGCATCTAACCTCCTCTAACTGCACAAGGAGGAAGGAGAATCAAGATCAATAGCCCAAGGCTGATTTCTATGCGGTGAAGGTCAGATATGCCTCCTCTTTCTACCACATTACCAACTCTGACACCAACGGCCCCTCCCACGACACCACTTCTCTGCTGGATTCGATAATTCATTGCAGTGGCCACACAGAACTTACAGGCCATACTCACAATTATGGGGTTTATTAAAATTCAGGTTGAAGAATGCTCAGGATACGGTTCTTCCATCAGGACAGTTTCTTCCCAGTGGTTCTCAAGGCGCGCCTCTCGCTAGCCCTCAGCCTCTGTCCTGCTTGGGCAAGTGTTACACAGCTCTTTTAGCTCTGCCAATAAGTGCCCCAAGACACCCCATTCTACCAGTAAACCTCGGCCCAAAGGCTCTCAGCTCTAGCTCCCTGGGTCAGCAAACCTAGCTCCTCCCGGCTGAGGCGTCTTACATCTCTAGCAAGCCTCCTGGCCAAAGGCACTCCGCGGCCTAGGAAGCCCACTGCGCTGTCTCCTGCCAGTCTCCTGGTTTTGCTGCTTCTGCTGCTACCGTTTCTCTGCTGCTGTTCTCCTTGCTGTCTTTGGTGTTACAACTCTCTCTCTCTGTCTCCTGGGTCTAGGAGGGTCTCAGCTTAGGGATCCTAGATCCAAAGAACAGTTTCTGGCTCTTCTTTCTTGGTGGGGGTGAGATCCTCTCCTTTCCACATCTGAGATGGCTCATTTTAAGCCTACTGAGATGGTGAAATTGAACGATTCCTTCATTAGGGTTCCATGGGCCATTTTTGCACAGTCATTTGGTAGGGAGTTACAAGAACAGAGCAAGAAAGGCCATACAAAAGTGATTCATCACACTCCACTGAGCAAATCATCCGAGAAACAGGACGAAGTGAAGAAGAATGCAGCATCAGGATTGAAGGAAGACTCATTAACAACCTGCAATATGCAGATGACACAGCCTTGCTTGCTGGAAGCAAAGAGGACTTGAAGCACTTACTGATGAAGATCAAAGACCACAGCCTTCAGTATGGATTACACCTCCACATAAAGAAAACAAAAATCCTCGCAACTGGACCAATGACCAACATCATGATAAATGCAGAAAATATTGAAGTTGTCAAGGATTTCATTTTACTTAAATCCACAGTCAGGGAAGCAGCAGTCAAAAAAGCGAATGATATATTGCATTGTGCAAATCTGCTGCAAAAAAGCAAGGATGTCACTTTGAGGACTAAGGTGCACCTGACCCAAGCCATGGTATTTTCAATTGCTTCATATGCATGTGACAGCTGGACAGTGAATAAGGAAGACCAAAGAAGAACTGACGCCTTTGAATTATGACGTCGGCAAAAAATATTGAATATTTTTTCTCCCTCCCTTCCTCCCGCTTTCCCTCCCTTTCTTCCTTCTTTTCTTCCTTCCTTCCCTTTTCCCTCCCTTTGTGGATTTGCCTGCTTTTGTGTGATAAAAGTTATTTTAAGAATATTAAAAGTAGAAGAGGACAGGATTTAGAGGAAGTACCTTCCAAGTGCCTGCTTCAGGGCCAGCATGGTAGAGATGGCCTCATTTGAATTAAAACAACTGACATTTTAGCTTGAGAACTGTTTCTTCTCACTTGTTTGTGGAGGAGTTCTATAGAATTTTTTTTTTTTTTCTACAGAATATGAGAGATAGGCTAGCTCCAGCTCCTGGCCTTTCAAAGCAAAGAAAAAGGGAGAAAAAGCTATCTTACTGTTTCTTGTTACCTACTTTTCATTTACAAATGCTTAAACTACATCTTGATTAGAAGCTGGACCTTTAAATTTTTTTAGTTTTTCCTTCCTGCAACTAAAAAATTATAACCTTTATTTTCTGCTTTCATTTTTTTCATTAAAAATAAACTTTGAATCATTTCTACTTGTCTTTAAAAACAGCATTTTATTTTTGTCCAAATTCTTCTTTTCTAAATCATTCCAGTTTGTTAATCTAAATGAAAATTTCTTCTTTTCTGTAAGACTTCTTTCAGCTAGTTAAACCCTTTCAAAAGGAAAGGGTACGGGTTTTATGAAAGCATATGAGTTTCTTTCAAGCAAGTATTGGCCTCTAGTGGATCAAAAGTGACAATACACCTTTGAACGACTTTAGCTGACATTCTGGCAAGAACATATTTTGAAAAGGCAGTAAAGCACATTACTAGTGCAGAGGAAAACACAATCCATTTTGCCCAATAGTATAAATGAATTGGATGAAATCACAAAATAATATTAGTAGATGGATGATAAATTTAAAGCTTAGAAATATTTTTAAAAATCATAAAATTAAAAGTCAAATGACAAACTAATGAAAACACTTGAAACAAATATGGTATACAAATAGCGAACATCCTTAATAAAGAGTTTTTACAAATCAGTAAACTAATTAGTAAAAACTAATAAGTTTTCATTTACAAGGTCAACTTACAAAAATCATAACATTTCTCAACACAAGCAAAAACCAACTAGAAAAGTACAAAAAAATATACAATTTATATGATTAGGCAATACACACAAGAGAAAATCCAAAAAGAGATGCTCAAATATGTTATAATCATAGAAATGCAAATTAAAAAACAATAAGCTATGACTTTCACCTGCGGGACTGGTCAGGTTAGTGTGGAAGGGATGCGGCCACTTTAGAACTTTCTTGCACTGACAGTGGCAATTTCGACTGCAGCAGCTACTCTGAAGGGCAACTCGGGCTTAGTCAAATTAGGTGCATGCATGACCTATGACCCAGCAGTTCTGCTCCTGTATGTATATGCACATGAATATATATATACATACAGAGAGAGAGAGCGCGTCCCTGGGTGGCACAAACAGTTAAGGGCTGGGCTACTTGCTAACCAAAAGTTCAGTGGTTTGAACCTATACCTCAGAGACACATCAGAAGAAAGTCCTCCCGAAAGGTCACAGCCGTTAAAACCCTACAGAATACAGTTCTGCTCTGATACACGTGGAGTCAACACGCATCAGAGTGGCTTGTTAGTAACTGTTTTTTGGGGGGGTTTGGAGATACGTACATTCCAAAAAATCTCACACACGTCTAGAAGGGGTATCTTTATTTTAGTATCGTTTCTGGCAGAGAAGGAGAGGAAATTTGGGGAGAATCAGAGTAATGTGGATATGCAAAGTGTAGTTAAAAGCACATGCTATGGATTAAAGGGACCCCCTGGTGATGCAATGGTTAAGAGCTCAGCTGCTAACCAAAAGGTTGGCAGTTCAAATTTACCAGCCACGCCTTAGAAATCCTAGGAAGCAGTTCTATTCTGTCCTAGAGGGTCACTGTGAGTAGAAATTAACTCGACAGCAATGGGTTTGGTGGTTTGGTTTGGTGGATTGAAAACCAGATAAACATAGAGCAACATGAACTGGTCTTTAAAACCGCTTAAGGGAAAACAACAAATAGGACTAAATTCAAAACACAATGGCATTTGATTTATGTAAATTTAAAATACATACAGCAGTACACATTTTACAAAAATCCATGTAAATAAAACTGAACAACGCCTTGCTCAAAAATTACTTGGTTATAGAAGAAATTAAGGATGGACTAAAGAAATTCACAGAATTAATAAGAATGAACACACATCCTACCAAAACCTTTGGAATACAGCAAAAGCAGTGCTCAGACGTTAGTTTATAGCAATAAATGCACACACCCAAAAAGAAGGGCCAAAATCAAAACCCTACAACTTGAACAAATACAAAGAGAGCAGCAAAAGAAGCCCTCGGGCACCAGAAGAAAGCAACTAATAAAAACTAGAGCAGGATTAAATGAAATATAGAACAGAAAAACAATTGAAAGAGTTAATAAAACCAAAAGCTGGTTCTTTGAAAAGATCAACAAAATTGATAAAACATTGGCCAAACTGACAAAAGAAAATCAGGAGAGGAAGCAAATAGCCCAAACAAGAAATGAAAAGGGTGATATCACAACAGACCCAACTGAAATTAAAAGAATCATAACAGAATATTATGAAAAATGGTACTCCAACAAATTTGAAAATCTAAAAGAAATGGACAAATTTCTAGAAATACACTACCTACCTAAACTAACACAAACAGAGGTAGAGCAACTATATAAACCTATAACAAAGGAAGACATTGAAAGGTAGTTAAAAAAAAAAACTCTCCCCCCAAAAATCCCTCGCCCTTACGGCTTCACCAGAGAATTCTACCAAACTTTCAAAGAAGAGTTAACCCCACTACTGTTGTTGTTGTTGTTAGGTGCCATCGAGTCGGTTCTGACTCATAGCCACCCTATGCACAACAGGACAAAACACTGCCCGGTCCTGAGCCATCAGTACAATTGCTGTTATGCTTGAGCTCAAGCATAACAACACCACTACTACTAAAGATATTTCAGAGCATAGAAAAAGATAGAATACTCCCAAACTCATTCTATGATGCCAGCATAACCCTAATACCAAAACCAAGTAAAGACACCACAAAAAAAGAAAATTACAGACTAATATCCCTCATGAACTTAGACACAAAAATCCTCAACAAAATTCTAGCCAATAGAATTCACCATGACGAAGTGGGATTCATACCAGGTATGCAGAGATGGTTCAACATTAGAAAAACAATCAATGTAATCCATCACATAAATAAAAGACAAGAACCACATGATCTTATCAATTGATGCAGAAAAAGCATTTGACATAGTCCAACACCCATTCATGATAAAAACTCTCAGCAAAATAGGACTAGAAGGGAAATTCCTCAACATAATAAAGGGCACTTATACAAAGCCAACAGCCAGCATCATCCTACATGGAGAAAGCCTGAAAGCATTCCCCTTGAGATCAGGAACCAGACAAGGATGCCCTTTATCACCACTCCTATTCATCATTGTGCTGGAGGTCCAAGCCAGAGCAATTAGGCTAGAAAAAGAAATAAAGGGCATCCAGATTAGTAAGGAAGAAGTAAAAGCATCTCTATTTGCAGATGATATGATCTTATATGCAGAAAACCTCAAAGAACCCACAAGAAAACTATTGGAACTAATAGAAGATTTCGGCAAAGTATCAGGATACAAGATAAACATTAAAAAATCAGTTGGATTCCTCTACACCAACAAAAAGAACATCCAAGAGGAAGTCACCAAATCAGTACAATTTATAATAGCCCCCCAAAAGACAAAATACTTAGGAATAAATCTAACCAGAGACATAAAAGACCTATACAAAGAAAACTACAAGACATTACTGCAAGAAACCAAAAGAGACTCACATAAGTGGAAAAACATACCTTGCTCATGGATAGGAACACTCAACATTGTGAAAATGTCAATTCTACCCAAAGCGATCTATGGATACAATGCAATCCTGATCCAATTTCCAATGCCATTTTTTAATGCGATGGAGAAACAAATCACCAACTTCATATGCAAAGGGAAGATGCCCCGGATAAGTAAGCATTACTGAAGAAGAAGAATAAAGTGAGAGAACCCACACTACCTGATTTTAGAACCTATTATACCATCACGGTAGTCAAACACCCTGGTATTGGTACAACAAAAGACACATAGACCAATGGAACAGAATTGAGAATGCAGATGTAAATTTATCTACCTATGAGCAACTGATATTTGACAAAGGCCCACAGTCCAGTAAATGGGGGGAAAGACAGTCTCCTTAACAAATGCTGCTGGCATAACTGGATATCCATCTGCAAAAAATGAAACAAGACCCATACTCACACCATGCACAAAAGTTAACTCAAAATTGATCAAAGACCTAAATATAAAATCTAAAACGATAAAGATCATGGAAGAAAAAATAGGAACAACGTTAGCAGCCCTAATACATGGCATAAACAGTATACAAAACATTACTAACAATGCAGAAACACCAGAAGAGAAACTAGATAACTGGGAGCTCCTAAAAATCAAACATGCTCATCAAAAGACTTTACCAAAAGAGCAAAAAGACAACCTACAGACTGGGAAAAAAATTTTGGCTATGACATATTCAGTCAGGGTCTAATCTCTCAAATCTACAAGATACTGGAAAACCTCAACAACAGAAAGACAAATAACCCAGTTAAAAAATGGACAAAGGATATGAATAGGCACTTTACCAAAGAAGACATTCAGGCAGCTGACAGATACTTGAGAAAATACTCTCAATCATTAGCCATTAGAGAAATGTAAATCAAAACTACAATGAGATACCATCTCATCCCAACAAGGCTAGCATTAACCCAAAAAAACACAAAATAATAGATGTTGGAGAGGTTGTGAAGAGATTAGAACACTTACACACTGCTGGTGGGAATGTAAAATGGTATAACCACTTTGGAAATCAATTTAGAGCTTCCTTAAAAAGCTAGAAATAGAAGTACCATAGGACCCAGGAATTCCATTCCTTGGAATATACCCTACCAAAATAAGAGCCGTCACATGAATAGATACATGCACACCCATGTTCACTGCAGCACTGTTCACAATAGCAAAAAGATGGAAACAACCTAGATGCCCATCAACAGACGAATGGATAAACAAATTATGGTATATTCACACAGTAGAATACTATGCAACAATAAAGAACAATGATGAATCCATGAAACATCTCACAACATGGATGAATCTGGAGGGCATTATGCTGAGTGAAATTAGTCACAAAAGGACAAAGATTTTATGAGACCAATATTGTAAGAACTCAAGAAAAGGTTTAAATACAGCAGAAAACATTCTTTGATGGTTATGAGGCTGGGGAGGGAGGGAGAGGAGACTTCACCAACTAGAGAGTAGACATGGCTTATCTTAGGTGAAGGGAAGGACAACACACAATACAGGAGACATCAGCACAACTGAACTAAACCAAAAGCTAAGAAGTTTCCTGAATACAACCAAATACTTCGAGGGAAGGGGTAGCAGGGGCAGGGATCTGGGGACCATGGTTTCAGGGGACATCTAGGTCAACTGGCATAACAAAGTTTATTAAGAAAATGTTCTGCATCCTACTTTGGTGAATGGTGCCTGGGGTCATAAAAGCTAGCGAGCAGCTGTCTAAGATGCATCCATTTGTCCCCATCCACCTAGAGCAAAGGAAGAACAACAAAGACGGAAGGAAAATATGAGCCCAAGAGACAGAAAGGGCCACATAAACCAGAGACTCCATCAACCTGAGGCCAGAAGAACTGGATGGTGCCCAGCTACCATGATTGGCTGCCCTGACAGGGAACACAACACAGAGTCGCTGACGGAGCAGGAGGAAAGTGGGGTGCAGAATTCAAATTCTAGTAAAAAGACCAGACTTAATGATCTGACTGAGACTGGACAACCCCGGAAGTCATGGCCCCCAGATTCTCTGTTAACCCACAACTAAAATCATTCCCTAAGCCAACTCTTCAGACAAAGATTAGACTGGACTATAAGACATAAAATGATAATTAAGAAGAGTGTGCTTCTTAGTTCAAGTAGATACATAGGCTAAATGGGCAGCTCCTGTCTGGAGGTGAGATGAGAAGGCAGAAAGGGATAGGAGCTGGTTGAATAGACACAGGAAATTCGGGGTGGGAAGGAGGAGTGTACTGTCACATTATAGAGAGAGAAACTAAGGTCACATAACAATGTGAGTATAAATTTTTGTATAAGAAACTTGAGCTGTAAACTTTCATTTAAAGAACAATTTTTAAAAATCCACGTAAATAAAAGGATATTCATTAAGTACTTTAGGAAGCCTGTGTGTCAGCAGGGGTAGGAGTATTAGACAGTGAAATGGGAAACAGTAATCAGGATAAAAGCGGGAAATGCTGACAGTGCTCACAAAAAGAGGAATGTCGCTAACTCAACTGTCCATTGCTGAGGTCCGAAATCAAAAAAATGTAAAAACCTTAACAACCCAATAGAAAAAAATGGGCAAAGGGCATAAACAGTGAGTATACAAAATCAATGCACATTAGGAAAAAACACACAAGAAACAATGTTCAATCTTTTATTCAAAGAAATAAAATGTAAAAGAAGACTGTGACAACATTTTTAACCTTTCATATAGTTGAAAAATTTTTTAATGAAAATACCCTGTATCATGGGAGGAATAGTGAAAGTGGAACTGACAAAGAGCTGGCAGAAGTCTAAGTTCTTAAATGAGAGGGCCCTGAACAACACAAAATGGATCCTGCCAGCGAAAGACTCTGGGGAAGAAGCAGAGTACCTGACCACACACCAGGGACCTAACTCCGGAAAAGAGTGCCCAGTGCAATTGGTGTTAAATTGTTGAATGATCTCTCATAGCTGGCAACTGAAACTGTGATGGCCAGTTGCTGCTGCTTGCTTGCTGGGTGCTGTAGAGTTCGTTCTGACTCTACCACTGTACAACAGACCAAAACACTGCCCGGTCCTGCACCATCCTCACAATCGTTGTTATGCTTGAGTCCATTGTTATAGCCACTGTATCAATCCATCTCATTGAGGGTCTTCCTCTTTTTTGCTGACCCTCTACTTTATCAAACATGATGTCCTTCTCCAGGGTCTGGTCCTCCCTGATGTGTCCAAAATACGTGAGACAAGTGTTGCCATCCTCGCTTCCAAGGAACACTCTGGCTGTTCTTCTTTCAAAACAGATTTTTTTTTCTTCTGGCAGTCCATGGTATAGTCAATATTCTTGCCAACACCATGAATTAAAGGCATCAATTCTTCTTTAGTCTTCCTTACTCATTGTCCAGTTTTGGCGTGCATATAAGGCAATCTAAGATACATCCTTAATGATGGAATATATATAAATGATGTGCCCAGGAATATGCTTATGAAATACTGAAACATGAGAAAAATATAAAAATGTACGTATACACTATAATGCCAAGTTCATTTTTTTAAATCGTACATATAGCATTGATACACATCCATGCATATTAAAAACAGTAGCAAAATAAATATAAAATGTTAACAGTAGTTATCTCTAAATGTTATTATTAGAGTATCAACTGGTGATTTTTGTTCTCTATACATTTCTGTATTATTCTAAGGTCACTACAAACATATAAATTCCTATTGTAATTAGAAAATACACATTGACTTACAGGCACAGGGGCATCTTCACTTGTGATGAATGAGTAATCTGAGAAAAAAGGACATGACATTCAGTCTAAGCAGAAATACTATGTAGAGATGACAAAGTAATTATCAGATTTTCTGTAGTACCATTCTTTAGGAGCCAGAGATTTACAAAATACACACACACACACAAAGGTGGGCAGGACTAATGGTCCATCAGGACTCACATTACCACAGTAAGATCTTTTAGAGGTGCTATGATATGCTTTTTTTTTTTTGCTGGGTTTTATGATATGCATAGATGGCACCTTGAGGACTAACATGCGCCTGACCCAAGCCATGGTATTTTGAATCACCTCATCTACATGCAAAAGCTGGACAATGAATAACGAAGATCGAGGAAGAATTGACCCCTTTGAATTACGGTGTTGGCGAAAAATATTGACTATAACATGGACTGCCAAAAGAATGAACAAATCTGTCTTGGAAGACGTACAGCCAGAATGTTCATTAGAAGCAGGGATGGCGAGACTTCATCTCATTTACTTTGGACATGTTATCAGGAGGAACCAGTCCCTGGAGGACATCATGCTCGGTAAAGTAGAAGGTCAGTGAAAAAGAGGAAGGCCCTCAATGAGATGGGTTGACACAATGGTTGCAACAATGGGCTCAAATATAACAATGATTGTGAAGATGGTGCAGGACCCGGCAGTGTTTCGTTCTGTTACATGTACGGTTGCTGTGAGTCAGAACCAACTCGATGGCACCTAACAACGACATGATGTGCAGAGCAAAATAGAAGCGACTGATGGTCTGCGTTCAGCTCACACTCAATCCCAAAAGGTCACCCAACTCAAGCATTAAGGTGATTTATATAACTACAGTTTCCACCAAAAAAATAATTTCTAGGCAGTTCTGGTAATTTCTAGGGAACTGTACAGCAGCATTTTGCCAGTATCAATTACCTAAATACCCGAAAATCCCGTTTCTGAAAAATTAATCATATCACTTGGAAGAGTTATAGAAGACAGGTTTATAAAGGTAAAATGGCATGGATATTAGGGTAATTATATTTTGGTTTTGCCAAAAATATTTACAGATTTTACACTACCTTTTTTTTTTTTTTTTTTGAGGAATTCTCATATAGAAAACCTAAGTTCAGGCTGAATGGAGCCACACCTTGAATGTGGTTGGTTCGTGGCCATTGAAAAGCTTCTTAATCTAAGTCTCTGTAGCTGATGATCTAAGCCTCTGCAGCTTTGATGATCTAGTCTCTAAAAAAAAAAAAATTTTCTAGTGAGCAGAAATTGCTCCATCTAGAGACCAGCTACAGGTGATTACATAAAAAAGGACTCTAACTCCTGAATAACTCTCATAATCAATGAACTTAAATTTTAATTCTGGAAAAGTAACTGGTATTGTCAGCAGTGGCGGTAGGCTAGGCAAACCTAAACATGACAGTATTGAGGACACTGGACATTGTGAAGGTACAGTTGGGTATTCAACAGCTGATAGGTGGAAAAGAGAAACCCAGGAAGTAGGAGAGGGAAGAGAAAGGAAGATTGGAAGGCCCTGGTGTAAGAACAAGTTAGCTACACTTAACTTGTCTTGTGCTAAATCTTGATGATCAAAACTCAGCACAATAGAAATGAAATTCCTACATTGCTTTTTTATAGACTTAGACCCAAAGATTTATAGAAGCCTATGTGTTTTATAAAATCATTACATTTTTTAGTTCTGGAAACTAATCAAACAGATCATTGGTGAACTGTATCGTGATCTGGTAAAGTTTTTTTTGAAAGCTAAACAAGTTTCTATTAATATAAGGAGATGATTCATAATGAAACAGCTAAGACGACCAGAAGAATGTTGTTCAAAGTTCAGAGGAAAAGCCAGTGCCAACACTTTACAACTCTCCCCTCCTCCCCCATTTGCAAATCTTGTGAAAGTGAACAAAACGGAATCCTTAGAAGTAGCAGCAGCTGGTGGAAACACACATGAACTACAGACCCAGGACATGTAAGTCAAGACCAAGTTTTAATAATATTGGGCTTCGTCAAATAAGACCCACCTCATCCTTTCAATCATTCATCCCATAAATCCTTAATACTTCCCATGTGCCAGGCTCTGCAAGATTTGATATCATTATTTTCCAGTGCACTGATGTTGCAATACTGTCACAAGTATAAGAAAAGTTTATGAGATAGTATGAAAATAACCTTTTCCAGCCCCACCCCCTTCTACCCAAGGCAGAATTTTAATTATTTTCCTGTGTGGTACTTGCCATTTTATTTCATAGTTGTGTTTGGTGTTTTGGGTCTGTCTCCCCAAGGGTCTCTAAGCTTCTTAGGCACAAGGACAATATTTATCCTTGTTCTGAGTCCTTAGGACAGTGTCTTGCAAATTATAAGCACTCTATAATTATTTGGTAATATTCAGCTCTGCCATAGGTCTGTGACTTCAGCTCTTTGGGCCTCCGTTTCCTCACTAGTGAGATGAATAAAGGGGCGATTTCCCAAAGGGAAGTTAAGTTTTGTTATCAGGAGAAGGAGGAATGCTCTGAAGGTCCCCCTTTACCATTCTTAGATCCAGGGATTTCAGTGGTGCTGAGTCTACCTGCCCTTTCTAGGGTTGGGCTTGGCCAAAGCCAGATCAATTAGAGCCAATGACCATTTGTCTTGAGCCTCTTGCTGAAATAATCGGGAAAAGGCTCCCCTGTTCTGAGTACTTCTTGAGTGAAACCAGAGGTTCAGAATGAGGTGTATGGAGAGGAGACCTGGGCTGTAATTTTGATTTTTCCATTATGAACAAAGTTGGTCAAATTAACTACCAAAAGAATAACACAAGGTTGTGACAAGGACATTGAACTAAGAATAACACCTTTTAAGATAAGATTCTGACCTTATCACTTGATCTATGATATTGGGCACGTCCCTGAACAGAGCTGGAAGCCTCATGTTCCTCATTTAGCAAAAAAAAAAAAAGGGAAAACCTGACCTGTCTCACTAGGTTGTTGTGAAGACCAAATGAAAAACGTGCGAAAGCTCTGAGCAACTGTAAGTCACTCTACACAACAAAGTATGTGGGCTTTCTGTCACTGTTAAAAACAGGATCAAATGAGATGCCGCACGCAAAGGCCGCAGCAGCGTCTGGTTCTGTAGTGCAGTGTCTGGTTCACGGCACTCTCGATCTTGACAACCCTGTGAAGCAGTTCATGCTGCTTCATTATTCACCACAGTTTTCAGATAAGGAAACTGAAAATGAAGACATTCAGAAACTTTCCCAAAGTCACACATCTAATAAATTACTCAGTCCAAATCTGAATCCAAGTAACGTGTGTCCAGAAGGCGCCCTGATGGCGCAAAGAATAAGCACATAACTGCTAACCGAAAAGTTGGTGGTTCGAACCCCCCAGCAGCTTCTCGGGAGAAATGACCTGGCAATCTGCTCCCACAAATATCACAGCCTAGGAAGCCCTATGGAGCAGCTCTACTCTGTCATACAGGGTTGCTGTGAATCAGAATCTACTCGTCAGTACACAAGAATGTGTGTCCAGAGCTGAAACTCTTAACCAACTAAGGTAATATATAAGGGATAATAGAAGAAATCTACATAGACATATGTACAGATAGGGATAGACATACAGAGAAAGATAAAGAATGGAAAAAATGGCCACAGCTGTTTTGTAAAAATATTTATTAAAGTTTAAATGGTGGGATTAAAGGAAGCGTCTATCCTCTCCTTCTGAAAACAGAACTGCTGGCTAAGTCTCCTATAGGCTGAAAAACCTGTAAGTGGACAGAAATTCACACTTTCATTCTGAGAACAGCTGCTTCATGCAGAATCTGGCATTCACTCCACAAGGACTACTCTTTGCCTTGTAATCAATGTGACCCCTTTGTTTAAGCTGAGCCTCTCCATCTTGTATTTCTCATCAGTAAGCAGTCTGCTGCTGGCTGTTTTCCTCGTTCCATTCACGTACTGATATCTGTTTCATTATTCCTGTTTATATTTCACTGAGTTTTTCCATAGATGTGTCCCCTCCAGCCATCTGCTGAAATCAATGTCCTCCATCACCTTGCCACCTTGGGACTGTTCAGATATGCTGTGAGTCACACTTTCCCTTTTAAGTCAAAATAGGGAATCTCCATTTCCTGTCTTTAGTGTGACTAAGTCCCAAGCTCATCATGAAAAGTTATAAGGATTCTTGTAACTTTCTGTGTTTTTAATGTTTTTTTCAAAACAAAATCAAAAAGTTTAAGCATTGAGGTGAGTGAATTCCCTCAGGCCATGGCAACAGTTGTGGTAACATTAGAATCATGAGAGTGCAATCGCTGCTCTCAGAGGAGGGAGGCCTCCCTCAGTCTGCATCACTCCACCCAGGGTGTCTGATTTCTCACAGTCAGCCTGGCTGTGATGGCACAGGCTCTGCCTTACTCATCTCCCCAGAGCTCAGGCTCACCTAGGAGGCAGCTTTGAGGATCAGGGTCTCAAAAAGGCATCTGTTGACCCAGAAATTCTCAGTTGGAATTGTGTCTACGGTGTTTCTGACTCCGCAGCCCCATTACAGCCTGCCACTGACTGGAAGCATGTATGTTCCTCCTTTCCTGGTTCTTCACTGGGTGACACCAGTTCTCCTCCTTACCTCCCTCAGTGAAAAATATAGGCTTCTGAAGTCAGGCAGATCGAGGTTTGAATCATATCACATAGTAGCTTGAGGACTATGGCAAGGTTACCTACTTCTCTGTGCCTCAGTTTTCTCTACTGTAAAATGGGGTAGTAATAGTTGCTTTCCAGAGCTATTGTGAAGATTCAATGACGTAACAGATGTAAAATGCCTCACAGTAGATTCCAAATAAAAATTGTTCTTTTCCTTTCTTCTTCCTAAATCACTTGAAAAAAGAAACTGTAATAATTCCGAAGAGATTAATAAAATTGTTAAGTTTGAAAGTGTAAATATACTATCTCTCTTTTCTATGGATAAATACATACAGTGGCCATACAAAGGTAATGGTTAAAAAGCATAGACTCTAGAACCAAACTACATTGGGTTCAAATCCCAACCTTAATATTTTTGTGCTTTAGTTGTCTCATCTGCAAAATGGGGATAATAAATATACCAACTTCTTGTTACCAGTTCAGCATGGAAAATATATAAGAAACATAATAAGTGCTTCTTGTTATAGTTCAGGACTCTCATCATACTTTACATATCTCCCCTCCACAAAAATGAGCACAAATCATTTGTACTACCCAGGGACCTTAATATGAGATATATATATACATACATATATATATATAAAGGGGTGTGTGTGTGTCTTACGTATAAAGAGGAAGAGAGAGAGCTCTAATGTTTACCCTAAAATTTTAAGCCCCTAAAAGACAGCTTTGCCAAATACCTATACCAGTTTCTCTAAAATGCATATTTTGGAGACAGTTATATTATCTTTGAGAAGTGTCATTTTGTGTGAACGCATTATGTAGTTTTTTGCAAGGGAAAAAGAGACTTTTTTTAGGGAATGAGAAACCTCATTTATTCTTTCTGAATTCCACGTCCTATATTGTTCAAATACTACTCATGTTTATAATTTTTTGATTAATTTCACTGTAAAACAGCTTTGTAAATAAAAATATTCTCCCAAGCTCTAAAAATATCAGTAGCCATTTTGGATTCAGGTGAATAGCTACTTTCAATATGCATTCATTCATTCATCCATTCAACCAGTATTCAGTAGGAGTCTAATATGTGCTAGGCAATGTTGTAGGAGATAACGGACAAAAACCTCTGCCCTGGTAGAGCTTTCATTATCGTCAGGTGGGAGACAGTAGTCACGTGCAAACCATTTGTGCCAGCCAGGGGTCTAATAAACAAATGTTGGGGTTAGGTGCCATGGACTCATTTCCAACTTGTAGCAACCCTGTAGGACAGAGCAGAGCTGCCTCATATGTCTTCCAAGGCTGTAATCTTTACAGAAGTAGAGTGCCATGTCTTTCTCCCGTGGAGTAGCTGGTGGGTTCGAACCATTGACCTTTTGTTTAGCAGTACAGCACTTAACCACTGTACCACCTGGGCTCTTACGGTAGAGATAGAAGTTGCAATTTTAAATAGGATTGTTAGAGAATGCCTCACTGAAAAGGGATATATCAACAGAGGCCTGAGAAAAATGAAGGAACGAGTCATATGGATACCTAGTGGAAGAGCGGTCTAGTCAGAAGGAGTGGCTAGTGCAAAGGCCCAAAACTGGGACTGTACCTGCAAGGTTCAAGGAACGGCAAGGCCAGTATGGCTAAAGGAGGGTAAGCAAAGGCAAAGTAGTAGGAGCTGAAGTCACATGTACATACATGAACTCACAGGGACGTTCACGGTAGCATTATTAATAACTGCTGAAATCTGGAAACAATATAGATACCTATCGATAGTAGAACGGACAAATTATATTTATATAATAGAATTCTACATAGAAATAAAAAAGAACTCTATAGGTTCAATAATATGGATAAATTGCATAAACACAATGCTAAGTAAAAGAAGAAAATGCTAAAGAATAAAAACTGCATGATTCCATTTATATAAACTTTGTAAGCTAGACAAAATTAATCTAATACAGTTAGAAGACAGATTAATAGTTACTTTTGGAAAGGGCAGAGATATTTGTGATTGGAAAGGGAGTACAATGTATCTTCTGGGATGGCTAAATGAAGGTATGTTCAATTTGTGATCACTCGCTTAGGATTTGTGCATCTTTTTATATGTGTGTCATGTTGTTGTTGTTGTTTGCTGCCTTTGAGTCAGTCCCCAACTCACAGCAGAACCTATGCACAACGGAACAAAATACTGCCAGGTCCTGTACCATCTACCTGGTGGGCTGCAGATCAGACCATTGTGATCCATACGGTTTTCAGATCACCAGGCCTTTCTTCCTAGTCTTAGTGTGACAGCCCTGTTGAAACCTGTTCAGCATCATAGCAACATGCAAACCTCCACTGATGCTGACACAGACAGGTGGTGGCTGCACATGAGGTGCACTGGCTGGGTCTCCTGCATAAAAGGTGAAAATTCTACCATTGAACCACCAGCACCTCAAATATATGTCATACTTAAATTAAAAAAAAAAGGAAAAAACCTAACAGTGAATGGAAGAATTTGAGAGAGCACGCAGAGACCATTCTTCCAAAAAGTTTTATCATAAAGGGGAGCAGAGAAATGGGCAGTAGCTGAAGCGTTATTTTTATAATGGGAGAAATGACTGTGTTTCAGAAACTTATTTATGTTTCCCATTAATTAGAAACACCTGTCCTTTTACTTAACAGTTTTTCTTTGAGTTACTCATTTTTAACTTAATTTGAAAAGCGAACTTGGTGTTAACACTGTTAAGTATCACTTGCCATAAATAGAAGTGACTGTAAAAGCACAATGAAAACAAAATTTATTAACATAATTAAAAATTGAAAAACAATTAAACGCAAACAAAGATTAGTCTAATTAATCTACACAAATGAGCACCCCAAAGTAAGTTCCTCAATCAGAAAACGGGAGCTGTTTATGATCCGTCAGAAATAACGGTGGTTCTGTTCCCTGACTATGTAACAATCACCACCACGGCTAACATGTCCATCGTCATCTTTATCTTCACACTATAAAAATCCCGTTTTTACCACTTATCCATATTGGGTTAGACAAAGGAGCCAAATGAAAACGCAGCCCTGACCACTCAACTGACTAAAGGGTGCTGAGTTACCCTGGACTGGAGGTCGCCACCAGTTCTGTCTCCCTGGCTTGGAGGGATGCTGGGCTCTGAGTATAGAAACAGCCTTCCCCATTGCTGCCAGATGTTCACTGGAGAGAACCCCTATTCTGACATCTCTTCTTGGAAAGCGCTGGTGCGTATCTTACTGTGTGGGGAGCAGGTGCTGGGGAACTGTGAAGCTAGCAGCCCTTCTAGAAACCAGACAAAGGTAGGGGAAATCCCAGAGGGGCCCCTGGGGATCACCAAGTCCTAGTGCCTACAATCATCTCCCCTGTCTGGCACTTTAGAAAAACACCACTCCATAACAATGAAGACAATTATTTTCCAAAGTAAAAATCAACAATACCATCTTTCAACAAGATCCTACAAAAACCCAGTGCCGTGGAGTCAATTCCGACTCATAGCGATCCTTTGGACAGAGTAGAACTGCCATAGATAGAATGTTTAAAATCAGAGCTGCCCAGGAAGTTCAGAATGGCGTGGGACTATTAGGCATACATTTATTTGCCACACATTCAGGCATTTTTGATCAACACGAGTGCTAGACACCAAAAAAATAAAAATCACTAGACATAATTCCTGCCCTTAAGAAAGGGGTGCCAGACAAAAATGCAGGACTCCTAATCAAATCTGAATTTCAGATAAATAATGGATTCTTTTTTATTATAAGTTATGTCCCATATATTGCATTAAACATACTTTTAACTACCCCCCCCCTTTTTTTTTAATCTGAAACTCAAATTTAACTGGGTGTCCTGTATTTTTATTTGCTATATCTGGCAACCTTATCTCAAGGAGATTATAGATTATTTTGGGACAAAGTCAATTAGAATGGAGAGAGTATGAGAAGCATCAGGGCAAAGGAGTTGGCTGAAGGTGGTTGGGTGCACATGGGAGAAATATACAACTCAGGGAAAGCTTCTGGGAGCTGGTAACACTGAAGCTGAATCTAAATTAGAATTTATGGGCTGTACCACTCATTCTGAATTTAATAATATATCATCATGTAATGTGATGTAACTTTTTGATGAGTCCATGTTTTGTGTTCCCAACTATCTAGATCCTAGTTGGGACCATCTTTGTTTCCCCCATACTACCTAGCACTGACAGGTATATCTCAGGTATGTAGTAAATTACTGCATAAATTGGATTTGAGTGGTACAATCCTCTCAAAGAGTAAAAATATTCTGTTCAGTGAAATAGTTTTTAACTGGCTAATCAAACACTGCAGCCAGTTCTTGGGACCTCGGAGTCTTGAGAACTTCCCCGTCTGGGACCCTAACAGCCAAATCCATATTTAAAGTATGGGTTGTCTGCAGTGCAGCGCCTTAGGTAAGTTTCATGACAGATTCAAAATGGCTGGAACGGACACGTTTTTGATGTTTGGGTTTCTTACTAAGACTCCCGTGTGTGGCATATTCTTGGTTGGATCTGACATCTTAAAGCAGTTACTATAGCTATTTAGTCCAGTGATTGTTAAGAACATCTCTCTACAAACACATCGAACTAATGTATAACCAAAACCAACCAGAAGCCATCCTGGGTCAGTGTAGATGTGTACCACAGGGCTTTCATGGCTGTGACCTCCAGAAGCAGATTGCCAGGCCTATCTTCTGAGGCACCTGTGGGTGGGTTCTAACCACCAACCTTTTGATTAATAGCCCAGCAGTTAACCATCTGCCCCACCCAGGGACTCCCTCTCATATCTAAGTCCCTCTGCTGTTCGGAACTGTCCCCTACAGTTTGCTCCAAGCTAGTCCAGGGTGGGAAACCCTGGTGGCACAGTGGTTAAGGGCTACAGCTCCTAACCAAAAGGTCCGCAGTTCAAATCCACCAGGTGCTCCTTGGAAGCTCTGAGGGGCAGCTCTATCCTGTCCTATAGGGTCGCTATGAGTTGGAATCAACTCGACGGCAATGGGTTCGTTTTCGTTTTTTTTGGTTTTGGTCCAGGGTGCGGTTTACCCTGGGTATTGGAAGTGCAAAGGAAGGTAACTCTTCTGGCCTCCACTCCTAGCCTCAGCTCTAAAGACTAGAACGGGGAAGAGGCAGCCCTGCTCCTCCTGAGCCCCTTCCCCCAAACCGGTACCTGCTCAACTACTTTATGTTAACAGGTGGGGATGACGGCACGATCATGAAACGAGTTTTAAGGGAAGCATGAGAGAAACACGTAGAGAAGGTAGTCAAACAGGAACATTTTTAAAAATGGATCTACTTCTTCAACTCCTTTAATTTAGTCTGAATTATCATGCCTGTCGATCTCTGGACTCAAAATATTTTGTGGTTTGGCCTAAGGTTCTTCCCACACTTCTCCACCATAAAATTCCTAAGAGGACGGCGACCAGGTCTGGGGTGTTATGGGCTCTGGAAGCGTAACCAAGTCGCCACCAAAGTCCAAAAAGTCTTTAAAGTCTGTGTACCATAACTTATCCATTACACACATTTTCAAGATTGCTTGGTTATAAAGTTTTCTCGGACTTACCAGTTAAATTATTTATAAATCCACTCCCCACCCCCCAAAGTCTCCAGGGGGATTCAAAGGAATATTAGAAGTCAAGCTCTATTTTCTTTTCCTCCAAATTTCTACATAAACCACGCAGCGACGCTCTTTAAAAGTCAGCTGCCCGGAACGGAGACCGCGGCCAGCAGAGAACTACATGTCCCAGAAGCCCCGGCGAAAGCAAAACTCCCAACTTCCGGAGCATCGTTCCCTGTCTGCACCTTCAAAGGACCGCACGAGGCTCGGGCAGGCGACCTCGTCCGGAGGCACATGGCGACCGACACGTCCAGGGAGGTGGTGGGCTCAGGTCCGGAAGGAGCGGATGTAGGCCGCCGGAGGCGGAGCCGTCGTCTCGGGCTGCGCACTGACGCCACTTCCGCTGGGGGCGGGGCCGGCCTGTCCCGCGCAAATTGAAAAGCCGGCCCTTTGGCGCTCGCCTGCAGCCTGGCTGCTTGTGTTCTACGCCGCTCGCCTCGGGTACTGTGGCCCAAGTGAGTGAGGGGCGTTGGGCGGCGGGTATCAGTGCCCGCACCAGGCTGCCCTCGGCCGAGCGGGGAGAGCCCTTCCCGGAGAGTGGGGCGAGGGGGCTCTGCGGGAGCCCTGGGGCTGGGAACTGGGTTCCTGCCGGTCCCCGCAAGGCTCGATCTTCGAGTCTCCCCTGTCCCTCCTCTCGGGATTCGGGGACCCTCTGGAGGGGAAGAGGGGGCTGACATGGCCTTCCTGGACGCGTGGACGGGGGCGCTGCCTGCGTGCAGGACTTGGGGGGGGAGAGCGTTTAGTTCCCGGGCACCGTGTCTGGCTGGGCGAGGGCGACCTCAGTGACCCGAGGGAGGGGCCGCGCTCGCTCCATGCATTTCAGCGGGGGAGCAGAGACCGGGGGTGTAGGACTTCTCTAATAGAGCTGGCAGTCCAGTTTTTACCTGCAATCTCCCAACTTTTAAATGCTGACAAGTAAATGTTTCTCCTTCATATCGTGCAGGCCAAACGAAGCGTGTCGTCTGGAATGGGTTTGCGAGCCGCTCCTGAACATCCCTGTGAGACAGTGGGATAAAGCGGAGAAGTTGCTGCCGTTGGGTGCCCTGAGATCTGTGCGCTGAGCCATCCTTACCATGCTAAAGGGAAAATATTTATTCTAGGACCTTTACCTAGCCTAGAAGACACTTATATAAGTTGGATGAAATGTGTATTATGTTTTTCTCAGAGTGAAAGAAAGCTCTATGTAGAGACATCGAGAAGTGGGAGACTAATTGTTTTTCTCAAGCTGGGGCTTGATGACCACCTGCACCAAACGACCTCTTGTGTCTAAAATTCAAAATCCCTGGGCTCGCTCCTGTAGCTGAAAGTGGAGTTGAGATTCTGTGAACTTCTACAGTTTGAGAATCGTTGACTAGAGCATCACAGCTCTGATAAGGTGTCAACAGGGTAAGACTGACTGCTGAGCCTGTATTTTTTTTTTTTTTTTTGCTGGTCCTTCCAAACGTGATGGCTAGTGGGAGACACCTGTGTTATGGAACGCAGTGCAACTGCTCAGTGCCCCTTGCTGCCTTTCACTTTCTATTGGGGGCTGGGGGTGAGGAGTTAGGGAGAAGAGGGTGGGTAGTAGGTTAGGAAGGGGCCATGGCAGCTCCAGAATTTCTGTGTACAAAGGGCTTAGGTGCAGCAACTTGGACGGAACGGAGTGGAGAGTTAAAGGGTTTGTCTTGAAGCTGTATTTGCACAGCAGGCGGTTTTACCTTTTCTTTAGGGTGACTTTGAGAGAGCAGCACCGCCATTGCTAATTAACAGAATGTTCATTGCTTATAATAATGCATCCCAGTGGCAGTGTACTTTAGTCCTAAAAAAAAGTGCACATCCCGTTGTATGTATTTCTTTACTTTGCAGTTGAAATGCCTTCCTTCCTGCAAACTGTGTTTTGAGTTTCCACTCCTGTGCTGTTGTATGTTGGCTCTTATAATGCCTTGTGTAGGGGCAATGTTATCTGAGCATACCTAATTTTATAGATTTTAACAGTTTGTTTTTGGAGAAAGGAGAGACTCATACTTTGTGAGCACCTTCTATGTGCCTAGCACTGGGTTATGTATAGGCTTGGAGCATACACATTAATGATTCCAAATGTGAAAGCACTTTGGAAAGAATAAGCGTTGAGCAACTATCAGGTGGCCTTAGAGGTAGTATTGGTGATGAATGTAAATATTAAAGACCGTAGAAATTGTTTGACAGGGAACCAAAACCAAACTCCTTGCCATTGAGTTCATTCCAACTCATTGTGACCCTATAGGACAGAGTAGAACTGCCCCATAGGGTTTCCAAGTAGCGGCTGGTAGATTTGAACTGCTGACCTTTTGGTTAGCAGCTGATTCCTTAACTACTGCACCACCAGGGCTCCTTGACAGGGAGGAGCCCAGTTAAGATATTAAAGAGCAGTGATTCTCAAATGTCGAAACAATAACAGTTTCTGTATTAGTTTCCAAGCTCTTTGTCTTTATTTTTCTAAAACTTTTTGGTAAATATATTTTGCTTTACACGTTTCTGTTTTCCTTTTATATCATGTAGTTAAGTTGGCACTATGGGGATACAAGGATTACTCCAGTTTATCAAAGAAGCTTCTGAACCCATCCACGTGAGAAAGTATAAAGGACAGGTAGTAGCTGTGGATACATACTGCTGGCTTCACAAAGGAGCTATTGCTTGTGCTGAAAAACTAGCCAGAGGTGAACCTACTGATAAGTAAGTGTGGACCTTATTATTCATTCTTTGCCAATTAAGACGACTCACAAATATGTTTTTTTCAGAAAGAGATAATTTTCACTCAGTGCCAAGGTTTATCAAGAAGTAAGAGTGTGTGATTTAGAACATTGTCTAATCAGAGATGCCGCCCTTCTGTGATATCAGCCTCATTTCCATTCTTTGTAATAAGCCAAAGGATCAGAATACCTATGGACAAAGACCAAAGATTGTCTTCTTTATTCTTTACCTAAGATAAATTTTTTAACGATACTCTGAAAATCCATGGTGATTTCGGACTTCCACCTTCTGGAGTATAGACAACCCACTGTAAGCCCTGCTAGCAAAACGAGGCAGTGACTTCAATGGGACAAAGTGTTCTAACTCCTTTCTACTTCACTTGGGGCCAAAAACCATGGGCTATATTGACATCTGGTCTTAACTCTGTTAGCTCATTTGAAACAGGTTCAATGGACTAATGTTTTCCTTATTTTTTAAGTACAAACATAAGAAAAACAGGAAAGCACAATTTCTGAACAGATATTTTCCACAGGGATTTGGCCGATAGATGTTTTCTTTCCTTGTTGGCAATACAAAGGAAAAGCTCAGAGATCTTAATGTGACTTCCTTAATTAAGCACAATACACAATAAGTAAAATTTGTTAATCCTGTTTGTTTCCTAGAAGAAAGGGGAAAAGGTCATTATTGTATGGTGAGTCTTTGGGGGCTTAAGCCTATCAAGTTAATTTGACCAAGGGTCTCTCGAAGCAGTGTGTGGCATCTGAAGGGGCATGGGTACTTCTGCCACTCCATCTGCTGACACAAGTTTTTGAAAGCAACCTCTTTTCTATCACTAATTTTAAACAGTCACAATTGTAGTTAAAGACTGCAAGTTTTTCTCTGCTACCTTCAGTGTTTCTTTGAATATTTCTTTATGGTGGAAAATTTGGTGATTCTTGAGGAATTTGAAAACTGACTAATTTGAAGAGTTGCCAAAAATACAGGGAATATGGCTTTTGTTGTTAGGGATATAAGAGAAGAAATCTACAGGTCCGACCATGTAGGCGCTCAGTAAATGTTTATCGAACTAAAAAGTTTCAAGACTTTCAATAAAGTTTTTGTCGTGTATTTTATTTTTCTGCCCACCGCAACAAAGTCACATTTGATAGAATTAAATGTGATTTTCCTTTTCTTTCCAACTCTGGATAAGAGTATTCCCCAGAAAGGGTTATCACCTCAGGAAATTGGGATAAGCTATTAAACCGTTAAGACCATTACAAAGAATGAGGTAAATCTATATGTGCTGGCCTGGAAGCAGACATGGGTTATGCAATAAGCAAAATATGCACGGGCTTACTTGTGCTCACTTCCTAATCTTTAGTGCACAATTTCACCTGTTTTTCACCACAGTGAAGGTAAGCACGAGTAAACCCATGCGTACCTTGCTTAATGGTTAATCCGCCCCTGCCTGGAAGGATGTGGGGAAATACATAAAATGAGGGCACCAGGTATTCTACCTAGATTTAAAAAAGTAAATGTCCTTAGAATTTATTGTAATTCCATAGTTGCCTTCTCCTAATTGTTGCTTGATACTTAATTAGCAGGTCCCAATCAGTGTTCCATAGACCAGTGCAGGTCTCTTGTCACAGGTCTACCACAAACAGAAAAATAAGGACAATATAGTGAGTTTTTCATTAAAAGTAATATATTTGATTTAAAAGGTTAAGATTGTGCCTTCATGTTTACTTTTTAAGTTAAAATGTCCTTTTTCATATAAAATGATGAAGTTGTAAGTGTAGCTGGTTTGGTAAATGGCCTAGCCAGGATAAAAACTAAATGCAGAATGTGATCCCTGATTGAATCCTGGATTGGGAAGAACAGCAGCAGTGGTGTGCTTGGCCGGCTCTTCCAGGCTGGCTGTTCAGCACCTCTTCCCAGCCTAGCATTCGATGAGGCCAGTTGGCAGCTCTCCCGCCATTGTGAAGTATTTACGTCAGAGAGATTGACAGGTGCTGCGCATCAGGCAGCCTCCCAACAGCTGTGGTTAAATACGTGCTGCTGGTGTTAGGAAACACTATTAGGACAATTGGACAAGTTTTAATATAGACTGTGTATTAGATAATATGTCTGTATCACTGTTAAATTTCTTGGGAGTGATAATGGTTGTGTGGTTATGTTGGAAGAATCAGGTGTTAGTATACTTATTCTTTCAATTTTTTAATAGGTTTAAAATTTTCTTAAGTAAGAAACTTCTGGGAAAATAGCAATATTTGGAACCACAAAATGTCCGAACTAGAAGGGATATCAAAGCCCTTCCATTTATAGATCAGGCTTGGAGGGTCGAGTGAACCAGCCAGCATCACATAACCCATAAGTGTTCGAGCTAGGATTTGAACTCAAGTCTCTCACTCTAAATTAGGGCTTCCATTTCCTGAAAACATTTGTGTAAAAAAAAATTTTTTTTAACCCTTCTCTTCATAATAGTCTCTCTCTTTTTTTTTTTAATAAGTGAAATATCCTTATTTTTAAAAGACTACATGGGCTAAACAATATGCTTTTAATTTACCAACTGATTTTCTATCCCAAAGATTTTTTTTTTATAGAAAAAATTGGAGATGTCTTCTTAAGTCGTAAGGTCACCATTGTTATCACTAGCGTGTAACTTCAAAGAGATTTTTTTCTCTCTCTTTCCTTTATTGTGGTGAAAACATGTACGCCAAAACACCCACCAACACAACTGCCACATTTACAACTAACTCTGGCATTGATTAGTTTTTCAAGTTGTACCACCATTATCGGTATCCCAATCCAGAACATTCCACCACCATCAACATAAACTTGCTGCCTCCCTCCCCCCAATAAAAACTCCCTCTTTCCCCCTCCCTCCTACCCTTGGTAACCATTAATAATTTTTGGTTTCTCTATATTTTCTTATTTCATTGAAGTGAGGCCACACAGTATGTGTCCTTTTGTAACTAACTGACTTGGCTCAGCATGGTGTTTCCAAGGTTCACCCATGTGGCATGCATCAGAGCTTCATTTCTTCTTGTGGCTGCATCATATTCCATTGTATACGTATGCCACATTTTGTTTACCTATTCAACTGGATATGTTGGTGGTTTCCACCTTTTGGCTACTGTGAAAGTACTGCAGTGAACATCGGTAACAGGTTCCTGTTTCCGTTTCAGCCTTCTCTTCTGGGTATAGGAGCCAAAATTGACTATGGCACACCACACCACCACCTAGATTGGGATTGCTAGATCATATGGCAGTTCTATGTTCAACTTTTTGAGGAACTGCCAAATGGTTTTCCACAGTGGCTGTACCATTTTCCATTCCCACTGGCAATGGATGAGGGTTCCAGTTTCTCCACAATCTCGCCAACACTTGTTCTTTTCATCATTGGCTTTAAAAAGAGCAAAAGTAGTAGTATTACCTTAAGAAATGCAAAGCACTTAAGTGGACTTCTCTTTTTTCACAGGTATGTAGGATTTTGTATGAAGTTTGTAAATATGTTACTGTCTCATGGGATCAAGCCTATTCTTGTATTTGATGGATGTACTTTACCTTCTAAAAAGGAAGTGGAAGAGTCTAGAAGAGAGTAAGTTTATTCTCTGTTCAGTCTTTTAATTGTATGAAGGTCAGATACTGTGGTCTGTATGATAATGTTTTTTAATATTAATTTGTTGAGGATTGATTTATAGTCTAGTGCACAAAATTTTTCCTTAAATGTTCTGTATGAAGAGAATGTGTATTCTCCAATTATGGAGTAGAAAGATTTATGTCTGTCTAGTAAATCAAGCTTGTTGATTGTAGTGTACAAATCTGTCTCCTTACTTCTTTTTTGGGCTTGTTTTGTGTGTGTGTGTCCACTTAATCTGCCAATTCCTGAGAGAAGTATGTTAAAATCTCACTATGGGTAGTGAATTTGTTAGTCACGTTGTAGTTCTGTCCATTTGCTTTGTTATTTTGAAGCTACTCCATTAGGTGCGTTCAAGTTTAGAGTTCGTTACATCTTTTTGGTACATCGAAACTTGATTAATATGTAGTAACTCTCCTATCTCTAGTAATGCTTTTTTCTTTTAAAGTCTTTTCTGTGTGATATTTTATTAGTATAGCCACACAACTTTCTTTTGTATATTGCTGATACGTCATTTTCTATCTGTTTACTTTCAGCTTTACTGTGTTATTTTAGAAATGCCTCTTATAAAGAACATATAGCTGGGTTTTGTTTTGTTTCAAATCCAGTCTATCAATCTTTGCTATTTTTTATCTTTTAAATGGAGAATTTTATCCCTTTACAGTGATAACTAATATATTTAGATGCATTCCATTATTTTATATTTCATATTTGTCCTCCTTTTTCTGTTTCTTTTTTTTGCAACCTCTACCTTTTTTGACTTCTGAATTATTTTTCCCACCTCTATTCTATTCTCCGTTATTCCTAGCTGGAAAGTGATATGTACTGTTTTTCTGCTTTTGAGTGGTCGTCTTAGAAATTTTTATCACTCATATTTATCTTGACAGAATCTAAAAATTTTACATGAAGACCTTAAAACGAATTTTTCTATTTTAGTGAAGCAGCTATCCTGCCACATTTCAGCCATTCTTATTTTTCCTGTATATTAATTGTGAGGTCCAGGAGTCATCATTTTGTGCTGGGAAGACCACTGGGTTTGCTTGTCAAAAGGTAGCATATGTTATACCCAAATAGAAATAAGCCTCAGTGAGGGAGGGTTTTCTGACAGGCATTGCTTGCCTGGTTTTGCCCTCACTGGGCCTAAAATCAAGTTAGGGGGGGTTTTTTCAGGTCTAGCTTTTTCATTTGAACTGTATTTAGAGGTCTCTGATTTTTAAAGTCAGAACTTTATTAAAGGATTAACTGAGAATATCTGGGCCCACATGCTAATGTGAATAATATAGTTTACTAAGCATACTTTTAATAAAAATTACTTGGTTCTGAGATTGGTGTTTAAGGGACTGGTTGGAACCCTAAAGCCGTGTGGCTAAGGAACCCCCCCCCCATATTCATAATTATAATCACAGTTGTTGTTGCTGTTAGTTGCTGTTGAGTCGGCTCCAACTCATGGCAACTCCATGTGCAACAGAACGAAACACTGGCCAGTCCTGTGCCATCTTCGTGATCATCGGTATGCTCGAATCCATTGTTGTGGCCACTGTGTATTTTCAGGGTCATCCCATCTAGGGATCTCAGCTTCCAGCACTATATTAGACAGTACTCTGTCGTGATCCTTAGGGTTTTCATTGGCTAATTTTTGGAAGTAGGTCTCCAGGCCTTTCTTCTTAGCCTGTCTTAGTCTGGAAGCTCTGCTAAAACCTGTACCCTCTGGGTAACCCTGCTGGTATTTGAAATACCGGTAGCATTGCTTCCAGCATCATAGCAATATGCAAGCAACACAGTATGACACACTAACAGTCAGGTGGTGGTAATCACAGGTAGCTGTTAATATTCTCTTCTTAGCCTCAGGAATGGCTGAAAGACGTTTTAGGTCTGACCTGAGTGCTCTTTCTTTTTTCTGTAGGATCTGTATTCTCTGTGTCACTCTGACAGTAGGAGAAGCACTTAAAATTCTTTTCTATAAAATCTTTTTATGCATGGAGTCCAGTCTAAAAATGAATTTCTCACTCCCAGTGTTATAACACTTTCTGTGAAACAGAATTAAATATTCATAGCCCAGGAGGTTATTATTTAATAATGTCATGCCCAATATTCTGTAGGCAACTAGAGGACCTTGATTCTTGTGCTGGAGGTGCATATCTCAGTAGAGTGTATAACCTTGAGAATATTAATTTTTTCTCCTAAACTTCAGTCAGAAACCCTGGTGACGTAGTGGTTAAGTGCTACAGCTGCTAACCAAGAGGTCGGCAGTTCGAATCCGCCATGCGCTTCTTGGAAACTCTATGGGGCAGTTCTGCTTTGTCCTATAGGGTCACTATGAGTTGGAATCAACTTGACGGCAGTGGGTTTAAACTTCAGTTTCTTTATCCATAAAATGGGTGTTGTAATGCTGATATTTCAATTTTTGTTGGGGGGGCAAGGGGAGGATGAACATCAGAGAAAACAGTACATATGAAAGTAATTTATACAACTGCAAAGTCTTACAGTAGTGGTATTATACTCCTATTGCTTTCCAGTGACTGGGCTTAATTGAGTAAGAAACTAAACACTGGATTGTAAATTCTTGAGCGCAGATACTTTTATTCATCCACATCATGCTTGCACAGTGCTTGCACACGGGATGGATGCTAAACCTTTGCTGGATTGCATACATAAATACTTAGGTTATTTGAACGAATAATACATTAGGCCATGCAAAGCAGTTGGCTCATTAAAATGGTTCATGAAAGTGTTATATAGCAGAAGAATATACTTTATTCCCTGAGGAATATGGGAAAAAAAACACTAGTTATTTATGGATACCTGCTCTGGCAGAACCCCTTTGTGAATGTTAGAAAGTATTGAAATAGAAAAAGATCGAATCTCAAAGTGCTTACAAGCTTGTGGTATATGCCAAATTAATAAGTAATCATAGTTTCTTTAACCTTTTTATCATATATGAAAACAAATACAGAAGACGACACAAAACAAATCTATAGCTTAGTGAATTGTAACATTTAAACCCTTATAACCACCCCATCCCCAGTCAAGAAACAGAACTTTCCCAGTCACCCCAGAAGCCCCTCCATGTGCCTTGACCTAATCCACATACTCTTTCCCTCCAAAAGTAGCCACTCTCCTAACTTTAATAGTAATCGCTTCCTTGTATTTCATAGTTACATCACCCAAGTGTGCGTGCCTGGACAGTATAAGTCACTCATCTTCAGACTCTTTGGCAAGACTCTAGGCGGTGTTGAGTTTTTTTGGTTTTGTTTTTTTCATTAGGAGGCACAAAAATGTCTGGTACTGTCTCTCTTTGAGATGTTACAGCTGTTGGTGGTCATTGTCTAAATCCATTAATTCACTAGGGGTTGCATGTTGTGACATTCTAATCCCGTCATTTCTGTTTCATTTATTAGTTGAAATATGTTTATAAAGAAACGCTTCCCCTCATCTGCTATTTGGGCACACCGTGGTACAAATCATATAAGAAATGATAGCTTCTATAGGAAAGATCTCATAAATGCTTTGATTTTTCCCTTTGTCAGTTTTCAAGGTAATGGATTAGGTCCCTATCATCCTCTGAAGATGACCAATTTAAATATATTTGAAGGGTTTCAGTCCTTTTTGTTATTATCCTACTGAAGCTTGGATTGCCCCATTTTGGCCATGGGAGTGTGTTTGCACCCCTCCCTCCCACCCCAGTATTGTGGACACAACCCTAGTAGTTTTCCATCATTTGCTTGTTATCCCGTATGAGGAGATATTCCAAGGCTCATCTTGTGTGTTTCCTGCCCCAGACCTGGAATCAGCTGTTTTCTGAGAAACCCTTGTTTCTTTCAGTATGAATGATATTTCAGTACCATTCAGTACTTGGTGCCCACAATCTGTGTACCAGGGCCTAGGCCTTTTCAGAAGGAACCATGGTGACATAGTGGTTAAGCACATGGGTGCTAACTGAAAGGTTGGTGGTTTGAACCTACCAGCTGTTCTGTGGCAGAAAGATGTGACAGTCTGCCCCTGTAAAGATTACAGCCTTGGAAATCCTATGGGGCAGGCAGTTCTATTCTCCTACAGGGTCACTAGGAGGCGGAATGGACTCCATGGCAACCAGTTGATGGGTCAAGGCCTTTCCATTGGGCAGAATGAGGAAATGTGTATGTATCTGTATATGTGCATTTATTTAAAGATAAAAACCTCATGAACTCAGACTGATGCTTCCAATTCAGATTCAGGACTACAATTTTTTTTTTTTTTTTTCCTTAACCCCTTCTATATTGCATCTATTTCTCCTTCCATACTGAGAGTCCTAGTTGTCAGGGGTGTGGAGGAATGATAAAGGTAGAACATCTTATAATTTTAACTCATTTATTTTATTCTATGTTATTGTTATACTCACAATAGTCTCAGGATAAAACATTAGTACTACCGCTACCAAAGTGATTACTGAAAAGTTAAATTTTCTTTGTTTTTGCGTACACTCTTTGTTCCAGTTTTAAGAACCAGACCAAAGCCCGCTGCCATCAAGTTGATTCCGACTAATAGCAGGCAACTCCTTGGGGTTCCCCAAGGCTATAAATCTGTACAAAAGCAGACTGCCACATCTTTCTCCCACAGAGCCACTGGTGTTTTCGAACCGACGACTTTTCAGTTAGCAGTTGATTGCTTTAACCATTGCGCCACCAGGGCTCCTTCATTTTAAGAATGAAGCCCATTGCCATTCAGTTGATTTTTGACTCATAGCAACCCTATGGGACAGAGTAGAAATGCCCCATAGGGTTTCCAGGGAGCGCCTGGTAGATTCCAACCACTGACCTTTTGGTTAGCAGCCATAGCTCTTAACCACTCACTATGCCACCAGGGTTTCCATTTTAAGAACAGTGGTACTATATTGTCAGAGCATGTAGCTATTACTCTCTCACTGTTTAACCCTTACTTAGTCTTGATTCTACAAATTACTGTATATTTAATTGTATCACCAGTTCTTACGTCAGTGTCTCATGTTATTTAGGTTTTTCTTTAATATATCCTCTAGAAGATTCCAGAGAAAAGACTCCCAAAAACAATATTCCTCAAGTTCTTTGTATGTTGATAAGTTTGTGGCCTTTTACTTTTAAAGTTAGTTTTGATGGTGTAAAAAAAAAGCCTCTGCTGACCTTCTTTTCTCGAGTATCTTAGTTTACTCTGTTTTCTTTTGACATAAATATTGCTGTGAAATGTGATGATAATTTAATTTCCTTTGTATCATAGCTCACTTGTTCTTTTCCTGAGAAGTCCGAAGGATCTGGGTCAGTATTCTCAAGGATGTACTGTATATTTTCAGATGAATCACAATTTTTTATTTTAGGAAGATTTCTTGAATTGTAGTTTTATTATAGTTTCTTGAGCTAGGCTGTTAATTTTTTTTCCCCCTTGCAGAAGGCGACAAGCCAATCTTCTTAAGGGAAAGCAACTTCTTCGTGAGGGGAAAGTCTCAGAAGCCAGAGAGTGTTTTACCCGCTCAATCAATATCACACACGCGATGGCCCACAAAGTAATTAAAGTAAGCTGAGTAAGAAATGAAGCCTAAGTTACAAATGACTAAGCTGATTTACAACAGTTAAAAGTTTTTAAAAGTATCTTCCCATAGTGAGTTGATTTAAATATAGCAATTAGATTTTACACTTTTATGAACGCAGTGTTGTGCTTCGTGTGTTATAATAAGTCAGAGAGACTTTTATAAAAAGCCCGACAAGAAAACCTATGATTTTTGTGGGAAACATACACTGAAAGCTCCAAACAACTGTCTTACATGCTTTTGGAACATAACCATTGTTGAGATGGACACTTTCCATAATCGAAAATTAAGCTTTGTGCCTTGTGTTTTTTTTCTCCTCCGAGTGTGCAGCAATATTTCTTGTCTCTAAATTCATAAATTGATTTTTTTTTTTCTTTCTCAGTGCTTATATGATTAGTATCAGCTTAGCATATACTAGGACTTAAAAGTAGAAATACTCTATTTCAAAGGAAATGATTTCTGAAAATATTACATGTTGAGACTAGTAATAACATGGGTTAGAGACGGGAAGCTCTTTACTGCTAACCAGGTGCTGTACCAGATATTCACGGTGATCCTCCTACAGGCTGCTCGGTCCCAGGGAGTAGACTGTCTTGTGGCTCCATATGAAGCTGACGCGCAGCTGGCCTATCTGAACAGGGCTGGCATTGTACAAGCTATAATCACAGAGGACTCTGATCTCCTAGCCTTTGGCTGTAAGAAGGTACTTTCCTGCAGCTACGCGCATTACTTTTCTATGTAGATGAAAGTAGCATGATTCAGGGGGCTGAGGTTTTTCTCCAGGAATAATTATGCTATTTAGTTTATTTTATATGTGCGATTAACCTCTGCTTTTACAACGTTAATAATTATTTAAAAGGAAAGTTCGTGCTGCTTGACATTTGGTATAACCAGGGCACGTTTTCAGAGTAAGCCTTTAAGGTTGGAGGGTTTTGTTGTTGCTTCCTCCAAAACTTTTAATAGAATGTAGCTATCAGTCTTTTTAATAATGGTAACTTCTATGCTTTACAATTTTCAGTTAGGTTAGGTACTTAACTATCCAATAATGGGATGCTATGCAGTTATTTAGGTTATGAGTGAAACTAATGGAAAATGGTAAATTAAGGGAGGAAATAATTATTATTAATCTTATTATTGTTAATATCTATATTTATATGATTTGCACTTTCATAAATGACTGTTCTTGTTGTTAGGTGCCGTCGAGTTGATTTTGACTCATAGTGACCCTGTAGGACAGAGTAGAACTGCCCCATAGAGTTTCCAAGGAGCGGCTGGTGAATTTGGACTGCTGACCTTTTGATAGTGGCCAAGCTCTTAACCGCTATGCCACCAGGGCTCCACTAGAATGAGTTACATCAAATGGGTATTGCTGGGTAACAGTGACACATGAAGGATTATGGTCAATTTGTGTTTTCCTCCTGAATTTCTGTTTTTGTATTTCTTTGTTTTGTATGCATCACTATTTGCTGGTCATGACATCCAACTAATGTAGGTATGAAGAAAAGAGGTGCAGAGAGGGCTTTGCTTGTACCAGAGTCAGGAGAGTTAAATTTTTAGGCCTGGCTTTTGACTGGGTGTATAACTTTGTCAAGTGGTATCCTATAGTTTTATTATATTTATATTTATTTGCAAAGTGGGTAATAATAAGCCTGCTTACCTATCTCTCAGTGTTAATGGTGAAGAACAAGGAAGATTTTTTTGAATTATTACAGTGAATTAGGTAATGAAAAATAAGAAATGGCCCTTCAGGTATTGACAGTTTTCCTTCCTTTGGAAGGTTATTTTAAAAATGGACCAGCTTGGAAACGGACTAGAAATCGATCAGGCGCGGCTGGGAATGTGCAGACAGCTCGGGGACGTGTTCACAGAGGAGAAGTTCCGTTACATGTGTATCCTCTCTGGCTGTGACTATCTCTCGTCACTGCGTGGTATCGGGTTAGCCAAGGCATGCAAACTGCTAAGATTAGCCAATAATCCAGATATTGTAAAGGTAAGAGTGCTTTACCAGGTTTTACATTTAATTTCTGAAGCATTTCTTAAATAATAGTGTAAACCACTCGTGATACAGATTTTAAATATCCTGTTATGTCAATACGGCCATAACCTGTTGCCATCGAGTCGATTCCGACTCACAGTGACCCTACAGGACAGAGTAGAACTGCCTTGTAGGGTTTCCAAGGACCGGCTTGTGGATTCGAACTGCCAACGTTTTGGTTAGCAGCTGAACACTTAACCACTGCACCACCAGGGCTCCATAGCCTGTATTGTCTCATTAAAAAGAGAAAATAACTACAGGTTTGCTTTTGGCAGCTGACACAGGTTGGATTGGAAGAGCCATGTTTTCAGCAACTGACAAAAAAGCAGTAGTTATTTTAAAAATGAAGACTACTATAAAGAGATTTAAAGGCAGAATATTCTGGGATAGAATTAATGTTTAAACTCATAACCTTTTACTTTCCATCCTATTACCATCAGAGCCCTGGTGGCATACTGGTTAAGAGCTCCGCTGCCAACCAAAAGGCCGGCAGTTTGAATCCACCAGCTGCTCCTTGGAAACTCTATAGAGCAGTTCTACCCTGTCCCATAGGGTCACTATGAGTCAGAACCAACTCCACAGCACCTGACAACAGCAACATTATAATAGTGGTTCTCAAGCTTTTTGGTGTTAGGATTCCTTTGTACACCTTAAAGCTCTTTGTGGTAATAATTTTTTGTTTATGTGGGTTATAGCTCTTGATATTTATCAAATCAGAAATGAAAACAAAGAATTAAAATATTTATTATTTCACTTAAAATTAGCAGTAATAAACCCATTACACATTAACACAAATAGCGTGTTTCTATGAAAAATAGCTAGTCTCTAAAACAAAATTTTTGAGAGGCACTGTTTTACATTTTTGTGATTATCTTTTATGTGGCTTGACAGAAAGCAGCTGGATTCTTACATCTGCTTCCACATTCGGTTTGATATTATGTGTCATGTAGCCTTTGGAAAACTGTAAACCCAACCTATACTCCTAAAACACATACATCACTGATCTAAAATTTCTCTGATGTCTTTACCTTAAAAAAAAAAAAAAAAAAACGACATCAAAGAAGCTAATTTTTCCTTCTTTAGTAGTTCTCCTTTATGAGCAGAGATCCCATTTTCTATTTCTGGGAATACAAACCAAGAATGCTTAGGGATAAAAGTGCTGCAATACAATGAAAAGCTCTCTAGAGTGGGAGAGAGGACCAGAGCTGGGAATAGAGCAACATGTCCTAACCAGCCTGTGACTGAGTGTTCACTTCTTCGTCTGTGAGTTTGAAATATAACATTTCAGACCCCTTCCAGTGTAACTACGACTCTAATAGAAGTTAGATGCTGACTTAATTTTAAAAATATTTACAAATATTTGATTTCTTTAATTCTCGGGTTTTGTATGTTTTTTGTTTTCTGTGTGGATGAAACTTTGAGGGAGAATAAAATATCTTAAAGTTAACACTTAGGAACATGAACTTGATGTATAGCTAAGCTTTTGATTCTTTGGCTTAATAACAGAAAAACCAAAGAAAATACTAATTATAGAGATTTAAATGTTTAAGTGATTTAACATAGTTATTTTCGCTGGTAGGGTTTTTTAATATAATAAAAGCAATTGCCTTTTTTCTGTCCCTCCTCATTTTCCTCTAATATTCCTCTAAATTGATCTATCTTGGGGATAATAGGTTCCCTATTCTTTAGTTGTAAATAACTCATAAGTATTCTTTTGTATCCGTTGCTAGGTTATCAAGAAAATTGGGCATTATCTCAAGATGAATATAACAGTACCAGAGGATTACATCAAAGGCTTTATTCGAGCCAACAACACCTTCCTTTATCAGCTAGTTTTTGATCCCATCAAAAGGAAACTCATTCCTCTCAATGCCTATGAGGATGACATTGATCCTGAAACACTAAGCTACGCTGGGTGGTATCCTTTCTGAACCAGAGTAGTAGAATTTTGTGTTCATTTCTTTCATATTATTATCATATTTTTAGTGAGTCATTGAGTGAAAAGCTTGCATACTGTCTTTTGCTTTCATTTTTCTGTAATGAGATCTGTATTTGGTTCATTTTAATTAACATGCTAGTGAAAATTTAGAGCAACTTTTTGTTTCTAAACCCAAGTATCATTGGTTAAAGTATGCTAATTATCTTTAGATTGACTTGACAGAAACCTGCACTGGGTCAGTCACTTATGGCACATTCCAAAGGTGGCTCTTGAGAGAACCCCCTGTGACAAGTGATCTTGATTTATCAAGGAGAGCCTTCGGGGTATGTGAGTGCACCAGGAGAGGAAGTTTTTCCACAGCCATTGGCCACGCCTGCCCGGGCTGATCAGAGTTGTGAGTCACTGAGGTGGTGGCCGTGACTTTCCTCTCCTCTCCCTTAAAAGGCAGTAAGTGATGGTTTGAGACTTTGCTTCAGCGAACAGCCAACTCCTGCAGCACAAATAGGGACTAACCAACTATGCCCGTGGTTTTGGTAAGGCTGACAGCAGAAAGTGAGTGAGAGCTACTTCGGTCATAAACTAGATGATTTTCCGTGACGCTAGAAAATATTTTTCTGTCTAAATACAGCATCGTTTTGTTTGGTTGTTAATAAAGGCATTTTTCCTTAATCTGACTAACTTAGGTATGTTGATGATTCTGTAGCTCTTCAAATAGCACTTGGAAATAAAGACATAAATACTTTGGAACAGATCGATGACTACAATCCAGACACTGCTACGGTAACTTTTTAATGACCGCCTTATTAAAGAGCACATTTCAGCTCTGTCCCCGGGCTGTGGTTAATAAAAGATGGCTGTATTGACTACGTCAGCTATGAACAAGGATGTTATGGATCACTAAAACAGTAATGAGGCCAAATCCCTAGCAGATCTTTCTCTTAGAGAAATTCCTGTAGGAAGCATTAATTGTGTACCAAACCACTTAATTCCTTCCGTTTATCTAAAATTTACTTTCGGTTTTCTACTCACCAATTTCGCTTTTTTTCAAAAAAACAATCAATGGGATCTAATGCCATGAGCCATATACTGCTTACAATATTTTTATTTTTTACCCATTCCCTCGATTATTCTTAATTACCTTCCTTGTTAATTTTCAGTAGGTATCACCTCGTTTGTTTTATCCTTACTTTAAGTGAGAGACGGCTTAGGTTCCAAGTTCTGGTGGGATTTTTGTCAGGTGGGATTCATGTTCCAAGTACCAGCATTTTTTGGTACTTTGGCTATCCTGCTCTATTCGTGTATTATTGACACCGTCTTAGCAGATCATATGTTGTAACTGTGAATAACTTATAATGACCTTTAAAAATGATTGCTTACCAATATTAATTGGCAATAAGTGCTTTGGCAGAGAAAATTTTATGTAAGATTCAGTGTAGCCCAAAGAGTAGCCTCCTCTTTCTGTGTATTGTCCACTAGTGATGGTACCATGTACAGGTCCTTATAGACACGACATGAGACCTGTGAGAGCTGGAACTCAATGGGACAGCCTTGTTTTTCCAGGTCTCACAAGTTTTCCACCTCTGCCAGGGCTCAGTCTTCCTGCTTTTCTATCACTCTTTATTAGTGGAAGATATTTGAGTTTGCCTTCTCTGACAGGTTTCCACTTTATACACATTCTGACTTTAGCAGGTTTTACTGTAGTTTGTTTCTTTGATTGTTTGGTTTGAACTCAACCAATTTCTAGAGATGGGATAGTTGGTTACTTTAAATACATAATTTTATGGTTTTAACTTTCAGGTGCATGTAAAGGGTACATAAATGCTTATTTAGAGGCTTATTAGGCTTATTAAAAAAAAATTACCAGGTAATTATTAAGCTAATTAATATTCTTTATTGAAATAATGACCAAACTGTGAAAGTACTGTTTTTTCTGGCCATAATTCTTTGATTGCAGTCTTATTTCTTGCTCTGCTCATCTTAGGAAGGTTAATTTTTTTAGTTCTTAGAAATGAGCTAACAAGGCCATTTGACTCTCATTGTAAGAGAGACAGACTTAGGCCTATATGACACATTTAATGGAAAAGTATAGGACCAGCAAGTAGAAAATGTTATTACAGGACAGATACTGTATTTTTATGCAAATAAAGTGTGACTACTACGTTTGTTTGCCAACCATGCCCTCGTCCCACAAAGTACTTTCATAAGCACACAGCTATGCCATTTTTTTTTTACATGTTGCTATAAAAAAATTAGCATAGTGCACTTACAAAAATACTAGGTGGGGGCAGGCACAGGCCCGCTTGACAAACATATGTAGAAAGTGTGGGCTTTTGCATAAAAATACGGTATTTCATTGAAAGTTGATCTTTTTAAGGGTAATTTAATATATTGGAATCGACTTGACTGCAGTGGGTTTTGGTTTAATATATTTACAGTAATTTCCCCTTATCTTCTGGGGTACGTTCCAAGACCTCCCGTGTATGCCTGAAACTGCGTTAGTACCAAATCCAATACATACTATAATTTGTCCTATACATGCATACCTATCATGAAGTTTAATTTATAAATTAGGCACAGTAAGAGATTAACAACAACAACTAATAGTAAAATAGAACAATTATAACAATATACTGTAATAAAAGTTACATGAAAGATGAAGCAGGACAGTGTGAGATTTCATCATGCTATGTACTCATTTAACATTTTCGAACCTCGGTTGATCACGGTTGACTGAAACCGCAGTAGATAAGGGGGAGGGGGATACTAAAAATTTATGTTGATACAAAGGCAAATAAATTGACTAGCTTTCTTCAAGTAACCTTTTTTCTTTTACTATTTTAGCCTGCCCAATCCAGAAGTCATAATTGGAATGACAGAACATGCCAAAAGTCATCTAATGTGAATAGCATTTGGCATAGAAATCATTGCTCTAGACTTGAGCTGGATATTGTTTCAAAGGCTACACCATTGAAGGAAGATCCAACTGTTGTGGGCGTTGAACAAGTGATTAGTACTAAAAAGTTAAATCTTCGAAAGAAGATATCTGTGGTAAAAAGACCAAGAAGTGGTATGTATTTTGTTTTTGGGAAACACTAGTGAGTATTGGTCACATCTAAGACATCGCTGCCAAACCCAGGGTCACTAAGATTTTCTTCTAGAAATCTTATAGTTTTAGCTCTTACATTTAGATCTATGATCCATTTCAAGTTAATTTTTTAATGTGGTATGAGATAAGGGTAAAGGTTCACTTTTTTTGTATATGGCAATCCAGTTGTTCTGGGTCATTTGTTAAAAAGGTTATACTTTTCCCATTGAATTGCCTTGGCATATTTGCCAAAAATCAATTGACCATAAATAATGTGGGTCTATTTCTGGACTCTATTATTCTGTACCATTGATCTCTTTGCCTATACCTTTGTAAAGCCACACTGGATTAATTACTGTAAGCTTGATGGTAAATTTCAAAATCAGGTACTGTAAGTCCGCTAAGTTTGTTCTTTTAAACGTTTTGGCTGTTCTATGTTCTTTGCATTTTCATATGCACTTTGGAATCAACTTGTCAATTTTTACTAAAAAACCCTACTGGATTTTGATCGGGATTTAGTTGAATTCTTTAGATCGATTTGGGTAGAATTGATATCTTGACAATATTGAGTTTTCTGATCCACATATTTAAGTCGCTTTTCATTTAAGTCTTCAGAAATACTTTGTAGTTTTCATTGCACAGGTCTTGCAAATCTATTGTCAAATTTATCCCTAGGCATATCATATTTTTTATGCTATTTTAAGTGATATATATTTATTTTGATTCCTAATTGTTTTTTGCTAATGTATAGAAATACAATTAGTTTTGTATGCTGTATATTGACCTTATATTCTTTCACCTTGCTAAACTCACTCGTTAGTTCTAATATCTCTTTTGTAGATTCTCTGTGATTTTCTATGTAGACCATCATGTCATCTGTTAATACAATGTTACTTTCCTTTTCCAATCTAGATGCCTTTTATTTCTTTTCCTTGCCTGCTAGAACCTCCAGTACAATGTTAAACAGAAGTGTTGACAGTGGAATACTAGGTATTAGGACAAGGTGTGATTTTTCTTTTTCCCCCCACCATACAAGATGTTTAGAAGTAGAAAGAATAATTTTACAGTATCTGTTCCTTCTCACTTCTTCTCTCCCTCAGACATCTGTGTGAATGAAAGGCAAACAACAAAAACCAAACAAAGCCCTTTGTGAACTTTTAGTTTTTGCCTTATTTTTTAAATTTAGGTAAAGATTAAACATGCTTGACCAAAATGGCCTGATTCCTCATGAACCTAAATCTTTTTCATGGTAACATCTCTGAACCGTTGTTTCTTCGTCTGACATGGGAATGACATTGCCTGTTTCACGAGTTTCCGTGTATGTCATATAAGTTAATTTGTAGAATCACTTGGAACATAGTAAGTATACTGTGCATTTAGTTCCTTCTCTCCTGCTATCAAGACAGCCTACTCTTTTTATGTAGAGGGCTCATTATCACCAAATTCTTGTGTCAGACTATGTCCTCTTTGTTATAACTTTCACTTGTGCATTTCGTCCCCTAGGCACACACAAACAGAAGAACAAAACAGTAGACTTAACCCCACTTTTATGTGGCAGCCCTTCATGTACAGATAAAGCAGCCATTGTAACCCTCCTAAATTTCTTCTTTTCTAGGCTAAATATCCCTTATCTATCCAGGTTGTGCTTTGGATACAAACCAGTTTTTTAATAATTGTATAACTATTACAGTGAGTATGATTCTTGAGATGTGGCCTGGTTACCATGGAATGCAGTAAATATTTAGAATTGTGGCACTATTTCAGTCCTTCATCCAGAGACTATGTTCTTATTATTGCAAACTAAGATTGTGTTAGCTTTTATTAGCAATCTTGTCATTTTGCTGATTTTTACGAAGTTTATAATCAAGGTTTGCCAATTGCTTTTAAGCCAGGTACAATTATATTTCTAAAACGTGGGTTAAGTTATCCTTATTGAGGTAATCTCACCCATTTTAGTCCATTGTTCTGCCTGTTAGTGTTTTTTCTCCTTTGAATCTGTACAGAAGCAGACTACCGCATCTTTCTTCCGAGGAGCAGCTGGTGGGTTCAAACTAGCGACCTTTCGATTAACAGCTGAGCACTTAGCCACTACACCATCAGGGCTCCTTATAGATAACTAGGTCATCTAGAAATTTGAGAAATGTCCATAATTTGGCTCCCTGTGCCTTAATGTTGTGGTTAAAGTGTGTTTAGTTGTATAATATTTAACTGAGTCAGACCAAGTGCAGAAATCTAGAGCACTACCCTAGAGACAGACCTCCTTTCAGGCTCCTAGTCACCAACAGTCTTTTTGGGCTGTTCAACTTGTTGCAAATCCATGCAACTAATACTAGAGATTTCGCTATGTCGTCCACTAGGATAATATGAGTGGCACTGACATGTCTTGCTGAATTCAATATACGCTAGATCCGTGGCACTTCCCTGAATGGCTAGGTTAACAACCTTATCATAAAAAGAAAATGAGGTAGTCTAACCCTGATGGTGTAGAGGTTAAGAGCTATGGCTGCTAACTAAAAGGTCAGCAGTTCAAATCCACTAGGTGCTCCATGGAAACTCTAGGGTTGCTATGAGTTGGAATTGACTTGATGGCAACAGGTTTAATGGGCATGGCTTATTCTTGCTGAAGTCTTGATGGGAATCCTAGAACACTTTTTCCTTCTAGGGGCTCACACTTCCCTATATAATAGACAGATTTATACTTTTGCCAGGGATCAAAATCAAGCTTACTGATCTATGTTGTTGTTAGGTGCCATTGAGTTGGTTCCAACTCATAGCGACCCCACGTACAACAGAACGAAACACTGCCGGGTCCTGTGCCATCCTCACAATCTTTTTTATGCTTGAGCCCGTTGTTGCAGCCACTGTGTCAGTCCATCTCATTGACGGTCTTCCTCTTCTTCACTGACCACCTAGTTTACCAAGCATGATGTCCTTCTCCAAGGACTGATACCTCCTAATAACATGCCCAAAGTATGTGAGAGTAAGTCTCGCCATCCTTGCTTCTAAGGAGCATTCGTACTTCTTCCAAGACAGATTCGTTTGTTCTTTTGGCAGTCCATGGTATATTCAGTGTCCTTCTCCAGCACCACAATTCGAAGGCATCAATTCTTCTTTGGTCTTCCTTATTCATTGTCCAGCTTTCACATGCATATGAGGCGACTGAAAACACCATGGCTTGGGTCAGACACACCTTAGTCTTCAAGGTGACATCCTTGGTTTTCAACACTTTTAAAAAGGTCTTTTGTAGCAGATTTGCCCAATGCAATGTGTCTTTTGATTTCTTGACTGCTGCTTCCATGGATATTGATAGTAGATCCAAGTAAAATGAAATCCTTGACAACTTCGATCTTTTCTCCATTTATCATGATGTTGCTTATTGGTCCATTTGTGAGGATTTTTATTTTCTTTATGTTGAGGTGTAATCCATACCGAAAGCTATCAGTTTGTTATACTGTGGGGGCTTGCATGTTGCTGTGATGCTGGAAGCTATGCTACCAGTATTCAAATACCAGCAGGGTCACCCATGGCAGACAGGTTTCAGCTGAGCTTCCAGACTAAGACTAGGACGAAAGACCCCACAGTCTGCTTCTGAAAAGAATTAGCCAGTGAAAACCTTATTATACTGATCTAATACTGATCTACAGCTTTTTAAAAATCTAGCATTTAAAAAATCTGTAGCATCACCTTCTTGTCTCTGTATTTTGATACCTCGACCATCTTACCGACCTCGTAAAGGTTAGAGTAGTGTGTACTTAGGAGTCTCTGGGTGGTGCACGCAGTTAACGCAGCAGCTGCTAACTGAAAGGTTGGCGATTCAAGTGCAGCCAGAGGCTCCTTGGAAGAAAGATCTGACGATCTACTTTCAAAAAATCAACCGTTAAAAACAATGGGGAGCATAGTTCTACTCTGACACACGTGGGGGTCACCATGAGTCAGAGTCGACTCTAACAACAAGTAGTTACTGGTAATATGTACTTAACCTCCATGGAATGGAAGCTATTTGGATTCTGAGAATTAGTTGAACTAATTTAAAGCTATCTTTTCTCTATGTCCTTGCTTATCTCAGGCTTTAACTTTTTGTATTATTTAGTGTTTAGATTTGTTCTAATACCACAGATTACATTTGATGCAAAGCAGTTTCTAGGACTCCATAGCTAGGTAGTCAGAATTACTTTTGACTACATGACAATCACAGGTACTTCAAAACTGTAACATGGGGATGGCTTGTGTAGCTGCTGGCTTTATTGGAACATTTTTTAAATAAATTATACATTTACATATAAGTTGCCTCTAAATTTTTTTTTAACGCTTAAAACTAAATTCTTAGTATAACAAGTAAATATAAAAGCCATACATAATTAATTAATTATGCCCTGAAATTGTGGTTTGCATTATGTCACATAAAATCGTACAAATAACATGAAATCTTATTTGTGTAATTTTAGAACACAATCGAGGCAGCTTTTTGAGGCATCCTTGTATTTCCTCTTGTGGAGCATAATTAAAAAAATTTAAAAAATCACTTTTAGAATAGTAGGTTATAAACTGTGAAGTTAAGACGAAATCTCCAACTACACATACAACCAAGATTTACAAATAATTTTGTTTTTATTTAGAAGAGCTGTCAGAAGATGACCTACTGAGTCAGTATTCTCTTTCATGTACAAAGAAGACCAAGAAAGATAACTGTGAAGGTAATAAATCACTGAACTCTTCTGAAATGTTCACGCCTGACCTGGTAGATGGAACTGCTAGGAAAAAAAGCACAAGCACGCCGCCTAGGACAAGAAATAAATTTGCCACATTTTTACAGAGAAAAAACAAAGAAAATGATGCCGTTGTGGTTCCAGGGACCAGAAGCAGGTATAGTTATATATACAGAATGTTGTGTGTCTGTTGTATTATGTACTATATTGATGTTTATTTTAATTTGTATCTAGTAAATAATTTAGTAGGGTAGGCGTCTACTTTTTTGGTCTCTTTGAAACCTAAATACAATTTTGCAAAATATTTCTAGAAATATATTCAAATGTAGATGACTTTGGAGTTCTAAAATTAATTGAGTACCCAAAACTAGGTGCTCTGGTTATAAAAATGAGAAAGACATAGTCTCTTGTTGAGAAGCATGTGGTCTAGTTGGGCAAGTTAGGTACATAAGCAAAATATTTCGATAAATTGTGGTGAAGGCAGTGATAAAAGTATGCATGGGGGTTTTGAGGGTTAAAGGGGCATCTCATGCCAGGGCAGTGGTGGCAAAGGGTGAGAGATGTCAGATACTGCTGCTTAGGTTTAAGTGACAAGTGGGGTGAAGCAGACACAGAATGGAGCCAAGTACCTTCTCAGTAGAGTCAAACAGCTTGACCAAAGGCATGGGTGTGGGGAACACGACTTGCTGTTGATCGTTGAATTTCTTTACCTACCGCCACAGTGCAAGTCAGGGAAAGGTAGATGATGAGTGAGCAGAAATAAGCTGGAAGCCAGTTCATGGAAGCTTGTATGCTGAGCTAAGAAACATTGAGTCTTTAGAGGTGATGGAAAACATTTAGGAGGGCTATTGCCACAGTCCAGGAGAGCAATGATGTGATGGTGAAGAGTCACTATTACTTCTATAGGGGTTGAGAATTTGGACTTGAGTCAGGCCATGTGGCTTTGAATGCTGTCCCGTCCACTCATTAGGTGTTTGCCTTGGGCATGCCAACTTCTGAGTGCTTCAGTTTCCTCGTTTTAAAAAATGGGGATAATCATTGTAACAGCATCAGGGCTGTTGAGAGGATTAAATTTAGTTACTATAAGTGTATAACACAGGGCCTGACATGATTAGCACACAACAAACAGCAATTATTTTATTGTCTTTGGATAGTGGTGCCACCACGTGAAATTAGGGATATTAAGTGTCAGAAGTTATTTACGCATGATAGAGTAACTCCAAGAAAAAGAAAATTTACCAGCCCTATATTCCTCTAGGAAACCCTGCCGGCGTAGCAGTTAGGAGCTACAGCTGCCACCCAAAAGGTTGGCAGTTCGAATCCACCAGGTGCTCCTTGGAAACTCTATGGGGCAGTTCTGCTCCGTCAGCTTCCTTTGAAATAATAATTGGGAGTAAGTTTTTGACTTATGATTTTCTGGCCTGGTGTATATAGCAACATAATAAGAACTAAATATTATTAAATAGTTTTCTTAGCTAATTCTCAAAGTTCTTTTACATGTTTTCTTATTTCTCACAATATTCGAAATACACAGGTTTAGCATTATCGTTTCTGTTTTGGGAGGTTAAGAGATTGAGGCTCTGAGAGGTTAAGAAACTTTCCTAGAGTCATATGGTTAGTACTGGTGAGAGGAGAAATTCCCAGTCACAAGTGATGTGGAGTGAAAAGAGCACATGATCTGATAAACCTGGATTTGAATTCTGCTTTGCCCCCTTATTGGCTGGGTGATCTTTCACACACTATTTAGCTCTTCTGAGCCTATTGCTTTATCTGTAAAATGTGGATGAGCACGCACGTAAGGTATCTGTGAAGATGAATAGACATTATGTATACCGGGCACCCAGCACAGTGCTTGGCCGCTAATAGAATTCAGTGTGCATCACCACCTTATTCTTCAATGTAATGCAACTAAAAGGAACTGTTAAATATGCAAAAAATTGTCTCCGATCATCTTTTTTTGGTAAGTCTAGTTTTAAATCCTTATTGTAGGGATACTTATTTTAGAAACATACCAGTTAATCAGTTAGGTAATACCATAGCCTAATTATAAAGAAGGAGCCATCAAATGGAAAGAGTTCTGGGTTTGAATTCTGTTCTCTACCTGATTAAGATTTTATGACTCTGGGCATTGTCACTATAACTTCTCTTTTCCCGTGAAATAATACATGGACAAATATTTGGACTCAAATAAGAGTATGGGCATGATAGAGATTACTGTTTATTTTTAAAAATTAATTTTGCGATTGGATCTAGGAGCCGCTGGTTTCTGTTTAGTGAAAAGCTTAGTAAGACCTCCCCTTCCATGCACTGCTTCTTATCCTGTACCCACAAACCTTATCTGGGGAGTCTGATAAAAGGATCGAGAGGACTTTTACTCTCTAGTGTTTAGTATTGACTTGGCGGCAGCAAGTCTGGTTTTGGCTTTGAGTGGTTAGCAAATTTTCTGTTTATCTTGAATTGAACTAATGTGTATTATTAGGGAAGTAAATTCTCTCTAACTTTCATATTTCTCTGATCATATAATCTAAGATTTATTTTTAAACCTAAATACTCCCGGATAAATCTCTAACAGTGATACTGATCTGACATTTGTATTGGAATGTTTTTAAGGGATTTTTTTTTAAGCTGATAAACTGAAAAAAGTAATACCTGTTTATAATACAGAATTTAAGAGTTGGTTTGAAAGTTTTAACCTCAATATTTAAAATAGTGTAGAAGTTTATCAGCTAGAAGTAATATCAGTGTACAGGGCTACTAAAAGGTCCCAGATGCTCTGATACTAGAAATAAAACTAAGATGAGAACTAAATGGCTAATTTCTATCTTGCCTGCTACAAATATGAGACAAGAGTTATAAACAAATAGTCCTTTCTATTGCACATTTTCTTATCTGTTTAAATATTTCACTACTAGCCATGTGTCAGTCACTATCGTAGATACTGTGGAGGATACAAAACTTCAGAAACAGTACCTGCCTCAAGTGGCTTATGTTCTGTTTGAGAGTTAAAAGGGTTTGGAGAATGAACACCTATATAATGATTAAGCATAGATAAAACACACAAGCTCCAAATACATGTGTGTACAAATAACTGCTTCTGTTACTGGGTAGAAACCCCAGGTTCTTGCTCGGCATGACTCGTATTGGCCAATAAACGAGAGACCAAGGTGGGAGAACAAGAAAGGCACCTTTATTTCAGTGTACAAGGAAAAGGAGTCAATCGAAGCTGCTGCTGCCAAGTTGCTCCCCAAGGGTGGGCAGACAAATTATTTTTAAAGGGGTTTACAAGTAGGGAGTTCACACAAGTTACATCAGCAACATTCTTCATCATATTACGCAGGCGCAATGGGGTTTACCTATAACGTCCAAGCAAAACCAGGATTCAAGTGTAAAGCTGTGGGAGAGTAAGTCCAGCAAAGGAAACAGAATTTTTAATGTAACACCGTGGGGGCTCTGCCTCATCTCTTCCATTTCTTTTTGAACATTGGTCATTCAGACCCGGTATCCATTTTGAACCTTAGCCCAGATCAGAATTGTTTGGCATATTCTTGGGGAGGGCAAATATTGGACCCAGGTCTTTCATTGTGGCTGTTGACCTCTTGTTGGTTTATAATTATTTACTAAATATTAAAAGAGTGGCTTTTATGCCCTGTTTATGTGGATGTTTCCCTCGAGCAGATGACTCCTGGCTGGCTCACCAGAAATGTTACCAGGTGGAAACCCCAGGTTCTTGCTTGGCATGACTCTTATTGGCCAATAAACGAGAGACTGAGGTGGGAGAACAGGAAAGGCACCTTTATTTCGTTGTACAAGGAAAAGGAGCAGTCATGGCAGCCGCACTTCTAGATAACCAAAACCAAACCCATTGCTATTGAATTGATTCCGACTCATAGTGACCCTATAGATAAAAAAAAAAATAGTCCTGTCTAAAAATTGATTGTATAATGTGTGAATTTGGCATGATCAAAACTTAAACATGAAAGCTCAAGACCTATACTGCCTTTGTTTATGAAAGTCTATATTTATAAGACTTTTCTTTTTAAAGAAACTGGACCATTCCATTTTGAATCTTGCTGCCCTTGTGAGAAAACTCTGAAGTACTCATCGATATTTCTGTCGTCTCAGGTTTTTTTGTAGTTCCCTAGATCCTGCTGACTGTGTATCAAAGAAAGAAAGCAGCCAGCCTTTAGATGAAAGTGCTGTCACAGACGAAGAGACCCATCTAAAAGAATCAGATTGTCTCGAAGGCAAGAGGCTGGCTGATACAGACGTAGCACGTAATTCAAGCGATCAGAGGCTGGCTGATACAGATGTAGCATGTAATTCAAGTGATCAGATTCCTGATGATGTATCCATGTTTGCTGCTGAAGAGTCTCAGTCTTTGAAGACCAACCAGTTCACAAGGACCATCTCACCACCCACTCTGGGGACTCTAAGAAGTTGTTTCAGTTGGTCTGGAAGTCTTGGAGATTTTTCCAGAAGTCCTAGCCCTTCTCCAAGGACAGCACTGCAGCGGTTCCGCAGAGAGAGTGATTCTCCCACCTCTCTGTCCGAGAAGAGTGAGATGGCTGCTATATCTCCGTCAAACAGTGGTGAGTCAGGTGATGAATCTCATCCCTCACGTGAAGTGGGGCGGCCTTCACACTCTCAGGAATGCATAGAGTTGTCACCGCATGATTTGAATGTATCAAAACTTTCTCAACCTTCTAGTAAAGATTCAGATTCAGAGGTAAGTCAGATTATGAAGCCTTTGTTTTCAAATTCATGTATGAGAGAAAATAAGGTGTTAATAAGATAATTGAGGGAATTTTGCCTAAATTTTGGAAGGAATTGGCTGTCTTAATTTTTCACTATAGGTTCTATAATGTAGAAAGTCCCCATTTTATTCATTTGAAGGACTTGTCTGTACCTTCTATGTTTGAAACTCTTGTACATTCAATATAAGTATATACCTCCTGAGTCACTGTGCTTCTGTTGATAGTTGTCTCAAGTTGTGGAACAGTTAAGACCTAGGCAGAATGATAAACTGTGAAATGAAACATTATTATAAATGTAATATTTAAATCCCTAATATACTCTTGAATTCAGTAACATTTGCCTTATAAAGAAATGGTCGTTTTACTGTGATGGTTTAGTAGTCTGTCTTAGCTTTTAGCACTTTAAAAATATGTTTTCACTCAGTCTTATTCTTGCTAAGCTTTCCCTTTATAACAAAACAAAGTAATAATACAAATGATATTATGTTATTCAGTTTTAAATTTAAATAAAAGCATCCTATCCATTTTTTTCTTATATCTAAAGGGTCGTAATGAGTTGGAATCAACTTGATGGCAAGGGGTTTGGTTTTTTTGTTTTGATTAAAGTATCTTTTATTTTGACTTAAATAAAATCAAAACTTCCAATAAGTACTGGTTACAAGATCCAATAGCATTAAACAGTGAGACCTCTGAAAGCCAGAACTCAGTGGGACTGCCTTGGCTTTCTAGGTCTCACAAGTTTTCTGCCTTTGACAGGGTACACTATTATCACTTTTCTATCGCCCATTTCTCTGTCAGCTCTGGGGGAAAGCCCTTGTCATCAGTCTTCCCCTGGTCTAGGAGCTTCTCAACTCAGGGACTCCAGATCAAAAGGACACACACCACTCCTGGCTCTTGTTCCTTGGTGGTAATGAGGTCCCTCTCCTCTCTGCTCAATTCTCAAAAGAGATTGACTCAAGATGCAACCTAATCCTGTAGATTTTGTCCTGACTCATTAACATAACTGCCTCTAATCCTACCTCATTAACATCATAGAGGTTAGGATGTACAACATATAGGATAATCACATCAGATCACAAAATGATGGAAGCCACATAATACTGGGAATCATGACCTAGCCAAATTGACATGTATTTTGGGGGCACACAGTTGAATCCATAACGCCACCTTACACTGGTTCCAGCTTTTGCAGGTTTTACTGTATTTAAAAATAACACGATGGCGTGATAAAAATAGCTTTCTTTAATCTGAGTTCTCTATATTTATCAATATAACATACTTCATTTATCTTTACCAACTATAATCAACAAGCTGTAAGACAAACTAAGCCACAGTATTATTTGACAGAATTTTTATATCTTATAATTCTGGATATTGGATAAAAATATAGCATCTAATAAATCAGTATAGCTTGTGTTCATCGAAAAGTAAATATTTGACTCAAGTTCCCAAAGGAACCTTGATTTGGGCTCAAAATTGAAAAATAACACCAGGTAATATGTAGAAACAAATGGTTTTCATTAGGAGAAAGCTGAAATCAACTTATTTGAATCCAAAAATCTGTCCCATGTGGCGTTTTTTAAGTTCTTAAGAGTATGCCAAACCAAACTTATCTCCTTTGGAGACTTTTGCTATTTTTTCGCTTTTTTCTTGCTTTGCCTTCGATTTATCTGCTATACTGAGTACTGTCGATGCTAGTCGAGAAGACTCAGTTTCTTTTATTATTAACCTCTAGTTTAATATCATCTTTTTCATTTTCACTTTATACTGTATTTTTCTTGGCACTAGTTGGATACCACCACAGTTGCTGTCTCTTGAACATATTTCCTAAAAACAGTACCATCTATGCATAAGGAGACTTTTGAGTCCGCTAAGCTCCTTCGGGGCATTCTTTTTTCTTTTTCCAGCTTGCATCTTTTTGTTCCACTTACTTTGTAAGCCCTTAGCCACATTTTTACTGAGAAGCCTTACCATCTCACAGGCTGTGGGCTGATCATGCTGGCCAGAGCTCTCCACATTTCTCAACTATTTTTTTGTACTAATCAGTTAGGGAAACATGACACTCCCCACCCCTCAAATGCACACAGAACAAAACTAGGCGTCCTTCACTCAGTCGTCTCTCTTGCCACCAGAAGCAGTAAACTCCCTTTAGGATAGATGAATTGTTAGGTCTCAAAGAATTGGATGCCAAGAGTTAACATAAAAAACTCTATAATCTTTCTTTGATTCGGAGAATGTTTCAGAAATCCACAGTGTCACTGGGGCTTCATTTTGAAAATCGATTTTCATTATATTGTTCTGAAGAAAAGGTTTCTGTACTAAAGAAAGCAACAACCATAGACCCTGTGTGCATTGAGTTCAATGACCCTGTTGTTACTGGGTGATGTCAAGTCCATTGCAACTCATAGCGACCCCACGTGACGGAGTAGAACTACCCTATAGGGCTTCCTATGATGTAATCTTTATGGGAGCAAATTGCCAGGCCTTTTTTTTCCCGCAGAGGGGCTTGTGAGTTCCAACCACCAACCTTTTGGTTATCAGCAGATCTCCTAACTATTGTGCCACCGGAGTTCCTTTCACTGACCTTACGTGAAGTGAATTAATCTTAGGATCTCAGTTAAAACCTTTAAGAAAGTATTTAGTCCAGAGTTAACACTGTTAGCCATGAACAAAGAATATTAGACTTTCCGTATAAGTTATAATGCAAGTTAATGATGTATTTTTCAATATTGGGTTGTTTTTAAAATATATGATATTGTATAAAGAGCCCTGGTGGTGCAATGGTTAAGTGCTCAGCTGCTAACCAAAAGGTCAGCAGCCTACCAGCAGCACCACGGTAGGAAGATGTGGCGGTCTGCTTCCGTAAAGATTTACAGCCTTGGGAACCCTGTGGGGCAGTTCTACTGTGTCCTATAGGGTCACTATGAGTTGAAATCGACTGGATGGCGATGGGGTGAACGTTGCGTAGAATCCTAAGATAAATATTTAAAAAAAAAAAAAAACCTCTTGGAAAAATGCAGAAACGGTAAAGTCTTCTGATTTCTTCTCATTGTCCTTTTTTAATGGACTTACACAGGAATTCAGATAATGAGGAAACTCCGTCTCTAGAAAAGTCTTACATGGTGAGACTGGGGGCTGGGAGTGGGTCTTAAAGTCATTGCTGAAGTTCAGTGTGCAGTGCTACTCTACTTCCTAAAAGTAGATGCCTGTTTTCTTCTTTAATGTCCAACATGTTGCACAATTAAAAAAAGGCACGTGCTGTAGTAGTTAAAGTTAGCAATTTAGGAAGACTGTCAGCCAAGCTTGAGTAAAGCAGTGGTCTTATAGCAGCAGACTCTTGTTTTATCTGAGTCAGCATTTTGACAGATGCCTAAAACAGTTCAGAAAAGGCGTCAATTTAAAAAATATACTTTGTCCGATACAATTGACTTCCCCAGCTGAAACACTAGCCTGTTTCTTCAGTAAGATCACTGGCAAACATCAGCCTTTTCGTATTAGCTTCATTTTCATTCTTTAATTCTACCGAGTGTTTTTTATATGTCTTTCCTCTGAAATTTTTGTTTACACTGGTTGTCTAATTTTACTTGTTTTACATTTTGTTGAATATTGGTTGTCATAAAAATTCCAGAGTAAAAACCGAGTTTTTCTTTTTTTAATCTGGGGCATCTAGGGATCTGACTGTAATTTTAAGTCACTTGATAATCAAGATTACCAAAACTCCAAGCTGCATTTATCTCACTTTTCGAAAAAAGACAGACTTCGAAGGAACAAGGTAAAAAGTTTATTTTAAAAAATTGTTTTTTTAATTCAGAAATACTGCTTGTTCATGATTAAAAAAAAAAAAAGGAGAAATATAAGCAAAATTAAGATACAGGCGGTCCCAGACTTAGGACATGTTCAAGTACAACAAACTGCACTTACAACCATCCTTTTTTAGGGGAGAGGTGAGTCTTATGGTTAGCGATGTGTCGCAGTGCATAGTTTGCTAATGTTATCATTCTCAGATGCTCCCTCGCAGATGTTCAATTTTATGGTTTACTGTTGTAAACACTGCCAGATTTATACAGATACTGATAGTTAAAGGAATAACAACGAAAACTTTAAAAAAGGAGTTGTCTTATGTCCGAACCAACTTAGGACAGAGTCGTCGGAATGGAACCCCATCGTAAATGGGGACTACCTGTACCTTTTTTCTTATTTACCGGAGTCCCTGGGTGGTGCGAATGGTTAACGTGCTTGTTGCTAACCGAAAGGATGGTGGTTCAGATCCACTCAGAGGCTCCTTGGAAGAAAGGCCTGGCGATCTACTTCCCAAAAATCAGCCACTGAAAGTCCTATGGAACACAACTCTACTCTGACACACGTCGGGCCTCCAGGAGTCGGAATCAGCTTGGCAGCAACTCGTTTGGGTGTTTTTTTTTCCCTTATTTACACAAAAAGACTATTTCCAAACCTTCTAGAATCATGTTTGTGTGTGATTGTATTGTAGGTGTTTAAGTTATGAAACCTGCCATTTCTCTTGTAGTGTATATCAAAATTCTTTTTCCATGTACTCGTATAATTACTTATAAACCAAAAACCTGTTGCCATTGAGTTGATTACAATTCATAGTGGCCCTGTAGGACAGAGTAGAACTGCCCCATAAGGCTTCCAAGGAGCAGTTGGTGGATTTGAACTGCTGACCCTTTGGTTAGCAGGATTTGAACTGCTGACCCTTTGGTTAGCAGCCATATAAATAAAGTATAATTACTTACAGTTGCTATATAATATGCCATTGTATGGTTTAGCTATTCCCCTTATGTTTGTCATTTACCTTTCAAAATTTTTGCTATAGCCAACAGTATTGCAACCACAATCTTGTGACTAAATATTTGAGTACATCTTATTTCCTAGAGATGAATTCCATGGAGTAACATCACTGGTTCAAAGGCCTGTCTGATTTAAGTCTTTGATTATCTATTGCCAAAAGGCTTTCTAGAAACTGTGTACTCATAATAAGCCAGGTTTTTAATCCAAGTAGATAAATGTTTGGGTGACTGCATAATGAAAGCGTAGTTTGTAATTTAAATGTTCTTGCCCATCAGTGGGAAAGCACTAATTCCTAACTTAAAAATGGGCAAGGGACACGAACAGAGATCACAGAACAAAAAGTACGTATGGTTGAATAATATATGAAAGCATGTTCAACCTTACTTATATTCAAAGAATGCAAATTAAATTAATACAGTTTCTTACATCTCTGATTTCCAAAATGTGTTCTTAATTGTACTCATCTTTTATGGGGTATAATTTTTTTTTTTTTTTTAGTGAGATGAACAGTCTCATATTTAAGAGAGTGTATTAGTCTGCCAATTCTGGAAAGCAATTTGGTGGTATGCTTATTGCCAAAGAGTTCAAATAGTTTGACCCAGTAAGTGCGTTCTAGAACTCGAGCCCCAAGAAATAGTCAGAATTTAAGTACAAGAACGCTTGTTCCTGCATTGGTTACAATAGTGGAAAGGTGGAAATAATCAAAATATCTAACAGTGCAGGAGTGGATTACTAAATACATTATTGATTTTAAGCTATTAGATGTAGAGATATAGGTAAATTTTTTTCTGTTGTTTTCACATTTTTTTTGCATATTTTTCTAAAAGCATAAAAACATTTTAAATTTTTCAATAAATGATCTGCATATACATTTGAAAGAAGATTCCCATCTTACACTAAAAAAATCCCAAAGAGATTAAAGATATAAAGTATATAAATTTGAGACTATTTTTAAAATCTTTGCATGAGAAAGGCATTTTCAAACATACAGAAAAAAACCCGTTGCCATCGAGTCGATCCTGACTCGTAGCAACCATACAGGACAGAGTAGAACTGCTGCATAGGATTCCTAAGACTGTAAGTCTTTACTGAAGCAGACTGCCACATTTTTCTCCCCCAGAGCCACTGGTGGGTTCCAACCACTGACTTTTCAGTTAGCAGCCAAGCACTTTAACCACTGCACCACCAGAACTCCTCTCAAACATATATACTAAATTGGAAAGATATCTGTATTATGCTTTGGAGTAATATGGAAAATTTAATATGGAAAAGTAAATTGGAGTAATAGGGGAAAACATGTTATTAAACAATATGTATATCATGCTGGGTTTTTTTCTTTTAAATACTTAAAAAGACTCTTGCACACATGTGTATGTTTGCACAATCATAGTCAAAAGTCTGGAAAGGTACTTACAGAATTATTTGCACTGGTGGATAGAATTAGACATGTAGAAAAGTACTTTCCCAAAAGGAGTTATGTCTAGACATGAAAACATCCTTTTTTTTTTTTTAATTAAATATTCGGCCTCCAAGATCTGCACTGTCAAGTTTTAACTATCACTTCTGTTTTGGTGCCTCGCCAGATGGACACTCCCTCTTGTTCTCTTCTCTAATGTCTAAAATAAAAAAAAAAATTTTTTTTTTTTACCTCTAACCACTTCTTCTCAGAACGTTTTTATTTCTATCTGCTGAATTAAATTATATTATTCTCTTTGACACTTAACTTCAAAATCTCAGGGCTGCTCTTTTTCTTTATAACTGCCAGCTCAATCCTTCTACACAGGGAAAGAAAAAAACGTGTATACCTAATTCCTAACATTTCTTTCACTGTCTTGTCTCTTGGTCACACTCTCTTTTCCCATCACCGGCACCCTGGTTCAGGATTTCATCCTTCATTTGTGAACCTTTGTTTTAACCTTCACATTCCTTCTGCACCCTCTGGCAGACTAATCCCTTTCAAAGCCTTGTTTTATATACCTCACACTCGCTGTCCTTGATAACAACCACAACACGTCATTGGCTCCATATTGATCTCAGGGTAAAAATCAACCTTTCAGTGGAAACAACATAAATGTCAGTAGAGATTTGTTTAAGTAAATGATGACATACCTTTACAATGGAAGAACAGGCAACCTATTCAAAACAAAATTCAGTTCTACTTGTGAAATGGAAAAATCTCCAAGATATATCTTAAGTGGAATCAAGATATAATATTCGGTGTGAAAAACAAAGTACACAACAGTATGCTGCCAATTGTGTATGTGTGTGTGTACACGGTTCAGTGGTTACACAGGAAGGTAACAGTGATTGTCTCTGGAGGGAGGAGAGGGTACGGGAGGCATACTTTTCTTTCTATTCTTTTGTGACTCTTGAATTTTGTGCAAATGCACGTATTACCTGTTAACATAATTATGATAATTTCTGTAGTAGACATTTATAAATAGCACATTTTTACCCATTGCCTGTGGATTATTTTTATGTGCCAGTGTATAAAGAATAGTTTGAAATTAACAAAAGGTAGCTGCTATAACAAAACAGTCTTAAAAGCTGGGGCATTTAATCCTCAGGTTCCCGGGCTGTATAAATCTAGTTCCGCAGAGTCTCTTTCTACAACCAAGATCAAGCCCCTAGTACCTGCCAAGGTCAGTGGGCTGAGTAAGAAGGCAGCAAGCCTCCAGAGAAAGAACCATCCTAACGCTGAGAACAAGCCAGGACTGCAGATAAAAATCAGTGAGCTCTGGAGAAATTTTGGATTTAAAAAGTGAGTTGCCTCAGTCCTTATCCCAAAATAGGAAAAACTTTTTTTTTCCTTTCTAATTTCAATACCTTTCTCCCAACTCTTTTCCTAATTTCTTATGAAATCAATTTCTGTTCCTCTCACATAAAAGAATTATTTCCCTCTAGTCCCTTTACATATACTCACATAGAGTCAGCTAAAGGGACTAAAAAAAAAAAAAAAATTTAGTCCCTTTAGCTGACTCTATGTGAGTATATGTAACTTTAATTTCTGTACTTTCTTCTAGTAAAAAACTGGCAAACTAAAAAAAATCTCAGTTCTAAACCTAACTTTGGAGTCTTTCTGTTGTTGGGTTTCTCCCCTTCTTATCTGTCAGGATTGTAATGAGAATGAAGTTCTTGTTAGTTAGGAGATGGGAGGGTAGTGTTGTTATCACACTACTGGATTGAAAGTTATTTATTTTCCTAAATTATCCATCTACAATGAGGGGAAGCCCTTGGGTCCTTCATACACCTCTATTTGTCCTGGTAGGTTATTCTCTAATTACTGGCCCCCTAAAAACACCAAGTTCACTTTATTATATTCTTATATTTTGCAGAAATTCTGAAAAGCTTCCTTCTTGTAAGAAGCCAGCTCCCCTGTCTCCAGTCGAAGACAACATCCAACTAACTCCAGATGCAGAAGATGATATATTTAACAAACCCGAATGTACTCGTGTTCAGAGAGCAATATTCCAGTAACGCAGGCTGCTTGGGAGGCTGTTGCCTGCAAGAGGATCTCAATCAATTTGAAGTCCCTATTTGGGAATGAGGCAGTTACCAGCCTGAAAGATTTGTTTTTAAATCTATGTCATTTTTAAAATAGAGTACATTTTGTATATTAACTATGTAATTGTTTCTTTTGCTCAGCTTTTTATATTTTCGTAAGAAGCTAAATAGAGGAATCATTTTTATCTCTGACAGCTTGTTGAAAGTTTTAATGTGAATTGTGCAAGTTCCCTGAAATTTAAAAAAATCTACTCTAAAGATATCTATAATGTTGTCACATATAAGGATAAGTGAAAAACCACAATTCTATAATCATTTTATTCTAGAGAAAAATCACTGTATTTCTTCAGGCTTTAAAATTTCCCCACCTGCTTTTCCTGTCTGTTCTTCAGGTTGAATTGAAGATAAAGTTACTGGGCTGAGGCGGGTGGCTGGTCAGGTGGAAGAGCATTACATGTCTGGGATGATGCTCTGGTATCCCTCAAGTGTGGCTGGGTTACAGGTTGACACTGGTGGAAAACTGCTTTCAGCCTAATATAAAATGAACTACTACTTATGCCATTAATAACTTTAAACTTCAGAAATATCCTCAGTGTTTCTTAATATGTCTTAAAGTGTGGGCCGAGAACTCCTTAATACATATTAAAACTAAGATCCCTAAAGGCAATATGAAGTACCAGAACTACAGGGTCTGTGATATGTACATTCTGCAAAACAATAGGCAAATGCCTGGAAAGAGAACCACTTATACAAGTGAAGATCTGACGTGACAGGAAGTATAGGGAATATAAACGTATCTGAGATATAAAGGATGGATGAAGGGGACACAGTATTTTAATTTTTAAGTGAGACTTAGGCGACTCTTGGATGAATGAGTCGAAATGGAACAAAAACAATACATCAAAATTGTAAAAACCAGCAAAAAAAACATAGATCCCACAAAAGATCTAATTAAAATATATTCATTTCCTGGGGCTGCCATAGCAAAGTACCACAAACCGGGCAGCTTAACAATGGAAATTTATTCTCTGAACAGCTTGGAGGCTAAAAGTCTGAAATCAAGGTGCTGACAAGGCTGGTTCCTTCTGGAAGGTTCTGAGTGTCTTTTCCATGCCTCTTTTCTAGCTCTGGTGGCTGCCCGCCATCTTGGCATTCGTTGATTTGTAGAGGAATTACACCACTCTGCCTCTGTTGTCACATGGCATCCTTCCCCATGTGTCTCTGTGTCTTATAAGGATACCAGTCATGCTGGGTTCCGTGCCCACTGTACTCCAAATGACCACCTTAACCAATTACATCTGCAGAGATCCTATTTCCAAATAAGATCATATTTTGAGGTTCTGGGAAGGACATGAATTGTGGGGAACACTATTCAACTTAGTACACTAAAGAACAAAAGCAAATTTGAATTTCTTTGGAATGTTTCTTATAGAAGAAACTAAGAATGAGCCAAACATTGTCTACAAAAAGTTTAATCTCACTCTTGAAGCTCCATTTACATAACAGAAAAGGGATAAAACCCTGCAGAGTCACAAGAGTTAACAGAAAGGAAAAAGAGAAACATCAGACGGGTTTGGAAAATGAATGGAAGAATGGTAAGTGATTTAATGAAGAAGTGATAGTTTCTCCAGTGGGGGAAACCAACAAGAAGTACAAGTCTAGCTGGGCTCATTAAATGGGGATGTCACACAGGCTCCTCAGAAGGCAGAGGGACAGGGCGATGCTAAAAGTAGGACTGAAAACTTATGAGAAAACTGTGAGAGATTCTGGGAAGATGGCATCTGTGCCATATTTTGCAGCCTCTAAATCCCCTCATAAAAGCAACTGGATAGCAAAACCAAAAGCCTATGGAGAACATTTACAACAAATTTAGGTGACATACTGTCCTCAAATCAGAAAATATAAATGAGTGAAGACAAGCCACCAACAGCTGCAAGCCTGCATGGTGTTAGCACCTATTGAGAAGTAGAGGGAGACAGCAGGGCATCGGATGGACCTGAGAACATAAGAACATAACTTTAGAATAAATACTGGAAAGCATGAAGAGCTTTGCCTGTTCCAATAGTGGGTGAGTGCTAGAGGCCGGTGGTAAGGTCTGAAGGATTGAAACAGCCTAGTCCCTGTAAGCTATTAAAACTGATAAGACAGGGCTCTTTCAGGACAGAGTCTCCCACAGAAGAGAAACTGCTGGAAGTAAAGCCAAAATTGAACAAGAGGAACAACAGAGGCAAAGAAAGGTTAAAATACAAGTGGAGGAAGAACAGCTAGTAGAGAAATAACAGCAGGACACCATGCCTTTGAACACTTAAAGAAAACAAACTGAAGTTAGGCTCCCATGAGCCATGCTTCTCAAAGTTTAGGAAAACTAATCTTGCCATAGAAAAGTTTTTAGGTCAATCTCACACAAAGTTATTTTAAGAAAAAAGAATCAAGAGTAAAATAGCATCCCTAAAGAGTGCAAATCTACCAGAATAATATACCCACTGGACAGATCAAAACTAACCCATTTCAAAGTGTGCTAAAAGATAAAATAAGACATTTACAACTAGAAAAACAAAAACTCTTAGGAAAGCATTAGAAATAAAAACACTTCAGAAGTGAATGCTAAACTAGAAGGGACACACTACAAATAATACCTTAAAAGAAAGAAGGCAAAAATAAAAAAGTGAAGAAAGGATTCAAGAGAAAGTGACCAATATTGAAGGTAGGGAAAGAAGACCCAATACAGATAAAAGGAGTGAAGGAAATTATATAGATATATAATCATGTATAGTTATGTATTTCTGAAGGAAATTATATACTTTTTTTTTTTTCAAGAAAACTCACCAAAGTATTAACCCAGAACAGCCAACTCCAAGACAAATAACCAAGCTACTGAACTGTAAAGAAAAGATCCTTTAGGCATCTAGGTGAAAACAGCAAATTGCATATATAAGAAAAAATAAGACTATCATCAGACTTTTCCACAAACTGAAGAAATGGAATATGGTTTTTAAGATACTCAAAATGTGAACCAAGGATTTTATGTCCAACAAAATTGACTTTCAAGTATAAAGTGCACAGAAACTTATCTAACATACAAGAACTTGGAAAATATTGTTCCCTTGAGTTCTTTTTGAGGAATCTACTGGAAAATAAGCTCCAGATAACCAAAATAACTAGAGATAGCAACATAAAGACTGGTGGTGAGCATTAAACATAGTTACTTGTACAATAAAAACTAAATGAAGGCTAAAAGGAAGAAAGTATAGTATGTGATGGCTATACGTGCAGACAACATAAGTATGTTGTTAACCGAAACCAAACCGAACCCACTGTTTTTATGTTGTTGTTAGGTGCCATCAGTTCCATTCTGACTCATAGCAACCCTAAGTACAACAGAACAAAACACTGCCCAGTTCTGCGCCATCGCCACAATTATTGCTACTCTTGAGGCTATTGTTGCAGCCACTATGACAATCCATCTTGTTGAGGGTCTCCCTCTTTTTTGCTGACCCGCTACTTTACTAAGCATGATGTCTTTCTCCAGGGACTGATCCCTCCTGATAACATGTCTAAAGTATGTAGACAAAGTCTCACCATCCTTACTTCTAGGGAGCATTCTGGGTGCACTTCTTCCAAGACAGATTTGTTCATTCTTTTGCCAATCTATGGTATATTCAATACTCTTTGCCAACGCCACAATTCAAAGGCATCAATTCTTTGGTCTTCCTTATTCATCGTCCAGCTTTCACATGCATATGAGGTGAATGAAAACACCATGGCTTGGGTCAGGTGCTCCATAGTCCTCAAGGCTACGTCTTCACTTGTTAACACTTCAAAGAAATCTCTCGCAGCTGATTTGTCCAAGGCAATGCATCTTTTGACTTCTTGACTGCTGCTTCCATAGGTGTTGATTGTGGATCCAAGTAAAATGAAACCCTTGACAACCTCAATCTTTTCTCCATTTATCATGGTGTTGCTTATTGGTCTAGTTGTTAAGATTTTTATTTTCTTTATGTTGAGGCGTAATCCATACTGAAGGCTGTGGTCTTTGATTTTTATCAGTAAGTGCTTCAAATCCTCTTCACTTTCAGCAAGCAAGGTTGTATCTGCATAATGCAGGTTGTTAATGAATCTTCCTCCAATGCTGATACCCCATTCTTAATATAGTCCAACTTCTTGTATTATTTGCTCAGCATACAGATTGAATAGGTATGGTGAAAGGCTACAACCCTGACACACACCTTTCCTAACTTTAAACCATGCAGTATCCCCTTGTTCTATTCAAATGACTGCCTCTTGATCCATGTACAGATTCCTCATGAGCACAATTAAGTGTTCTAGAATTCCCATTCTTCACAATGTTATCTATAATTTGTTATGAACCACACAGTTGAATGCCTTACCATAGTCAATAAAACACAGGTAAATATCTTTCTGGTATTCTTTGCTTTCAAGCAGAATCCATCTGTCATCAGCAATGATATCCCTGGTTCCATGTCCTCTTCTAAATCTGGCTTGAATTTCTGGCAGTTCCCTGTTGATACACTGCTGTAGCCGCTTTTGAATGATCTTCAGCAAAATTTTGCTTGTGTGTGATATTAATGATATTGTTCAATAATTTCTGCATTCAGTTGGATCACCTTTCTTGGGAATAGGCATAAATATGGGTCACTTCCAGTCAGTTCGCCAGATAGCTGTCTTCCACATTTCTTTGCATAGACGAGTAAAACATCTCAATTGATATTCTGTCAATTCCTGGAGCCTTGTTTTTTGCCAGTGCCTTCAGTGCTGCTTGGACTTTTTCCTTCACTACCATCAGTTCCTGATCACGTGTTACCTCTTGAAATGGTTGAGTGTCGACCAATGCTTTTTGGTATAGTGACTCTGTGTATTCCTTCCATCTTGTTTTGATTCTTCCTGCATTGTTTAATATTTTCCCCCATAGAATCCTTCAGTATTGCAACTCAAAGCTTGAATTTTTTCTTCAGTTCTTTCAGCTTGAGAAATGCTGAACATGTTCTTCCCTTTTGATTTTCTATCCCCAGGTCTTTGCACATGTCATCGTAAGTATATTTATACAACTCTAAAAGAAAGAGAGAGAACTGGAGTCCTATGCAAGAACATTTGGTTCAGCTGATGGTAATCTGATATTACTATTGTTATTCAGGATGGTTTTGTGTATGATGTGGGTTACAGTAAATGATTATTTAGGAGATACATTAATCCATCCCTTGTTTTCTTGAGAACAATGCTCTATCCTTGGTATGGGAAAAAGAGATACAGAAGTAATACAGAATAGATAAAGTTTAAAACCTTTGTAGCTATGAATTTGAATTGGAGGTATTAGTATAAACTCATGAGAATACGCACACACATACACTGAAGAGACCTAGAAAAAATGAGCAACGCAGTAACACGTAACTTGGGGTCTTAAGATACCATTTCCCCTTAAAGAAACCAGGGCTTTTGGCAAAAATAGTCTGAGGCAGGAAATGTAAGAATATAAGCCTGAAGCATCTTGTCAAAATGAATAGAACCCATCAAAGATTACTGTGTAATTTCAGAAAGATTCAGGAGCCAACTTGAGACTCCCACTGTCCAGATATGGGGAAAATCTTCAAAAATGATAATAACTGCAATTTTTTAAAGCCCATCATAAGCATAAAAACAGTCACATTTGGAAGATGATAGGATGTCAATTTATTATTTTGAAAATTGGTAAATAAAGGGAAGAAATCAAACATTTTTTCTGCCTTTCCTCTGAACTATACCACTGGGTAACCAAATGACAGATGAAGAGAAAAATCTTCTAGTATTCTAACTAATAATGAAAAAGAAATGATAGAATACCACAGTTTTGCAACCCCTAGTGGAGTAATGGATTTAGACTTTGAGCATCAAATCAACTGCTGCTAACATCACAAAAAGATATAACCGGACATTTTGTGCCTGCTAAGGAAAAAACTCAACATCACCTATAGTGTCCCCAAAGGGATTGAAGATGAATCTGATGAAGCCTCTGGATCCAGCTGCCAAATTGCAGGGTACACAGAGGAACATGTTGAACTGTAGCCTGAGTGCACAATTAGCAAAAACTAAACTGTCGGAAACTTCAGGTCCAATGCCCTGGAATTTTCAACAGATAAATTACAAGGAATGGAGAGGAAAGCTGTGGAGTTTAAAAATGAGCAAAACTAAATTTGAATGCTTAGAGATCTAGCCATACAGATATACAAGGAAGTGACTGCTAACACAATTCCTAGAGGAGAGGGAGGACATTGATATTAGAACAAGGCAAATGGATGGGGCTTCTTTGGATGGCTGACAACGTTTTATGACCTTGGTGGTGTTTATGGGGTGTTTGTCTCATAATAACATAGTAACTTATGAAGTCATCTGTACTATAAGGCAAGGTGTGAGCCTGATAATTTATTAAGTTTTATAGCTGTTTCATTTGGTTTTCTATATTATGATTTTTTTTAAATCATAGTAGTATTTCATCAAATTGAAGATCTCATTGATTATAAGATGCATCATTATGTACCACTGAAAGAAAAAAAATTCACTATATTGACACACCCTATTTTCAAAAATGTTAGAATGCATTAAGCACTACAGATCCCATCTCTCAGGCACAAAATCAGTCAACTACTCTCACCACTTAGAAAGACTTGAAGTTTACTCTCTGGACAATAGCAGCAGACAAGCTCTGATCTTGAAAGACATGAAGCAGAGCTGAGGGAATGATAAGGCGCTGTGCTGAAAAGAAGGAATAAAATGAAACTCAATGTATTAAGCAGCATAATTCCTAGTTCCATTCTTCCATTTAACTTCCATCCTTTCTCTTCTCTTTTTGGGATTCCAATTGTACATACATTGTGTTGTTGTTGTTGTTATTGTTACCTACCATTGAATCAACTCCAACATATGATGACCTGATGTATAATAATGAAACATTGCCAGTCCTGTGCCATCTTCATGGTCATTGGCATGTTTACATCCAGACAATATTCTGTTCTGATCCATAGGGTTTTCATGACTCATTTTGAAAGTATATAGCCAGAACTTTCTTTCAAAGGCACATATGTTAGATTGTTTGAATTTGTCCCACAGCTGTTGGATGCTGTGATGGTTACTTTCTACTTTTTTTCCACTTTGTTTTTCTGTTTGGGTAATTTCTATTGACCCATCTTTAAGTCTCCTGCTTATCTTTCCTTGGCTGTGTTGAATCTAGTGATGGTATAACCAAAATTCTTCAGCTGCTACTGTGTTTTTTGTTCCTAGCATTTCCTTTTTACTCTTTCTTATAGTTTCCGTCTGTCTATTGATATTTCCCATCAGCTCGAACATATTATCCAACTTTTCCACTAGAACCTTTAACATATTAATCACAGTTATTTTAAATTCCCTGTGATATTTGCAACATGGGGACGCCTGGTTCTGTACTTTGTTCCCTGACAGTGTTTTCTTTCTTCTTGTGTGTCACACAGTTTTTGATTGAGTGCTGTATTTTGATATGGCACAATGGTTAAGAACACAGCTGCTAATCAAAAGGTTGGTGGTTCAAACACACCTAGAGGCTCGATGGAAGAAAGGCAGTGCAATCTGCTTCTTAAAAAATTACAGCCAAGAAAATCCTATGGGGCAGTTCTTTGTCATATGGGGTCGCTGTATGTGCAACAACAACAACAATGGGACTGAGATACATAATATTTGAACTAGGAAGTAACTGGCATGCCTCTTCTACTAGTAGGTTGTTAGGGTGGGATGTTAGTAAGTCTACTCAGGAGTTTAGCCAGGTTTGAGGCTTGATCTTGCCGCAAACATAATAAGTGCACTACTGACTTCAAATTCTTCCTGTGCTACCTTGGGCTTGGGTTGGGGCTGTGGTGCCAGGGGTATTTTTTCAATGTTTCTGTTCTATCCTTAGTTTTTAGCTTTCCTCATGCACCTGTGGCTCAGAAGGGGTCACTCTTTATGCTCTTGCCCCTCTCCAGCAGTAGACTGCTATTGCTTATTACTTGATGCTTCTGTTGTCCTGGTCCAGCCTCAGCCTTAGGTAGCCCTATATCCTTGAGTCTCGAGAGTGGGGTTTTCTCCGTGACCTTGCCCCTTACCTGGTGATATCAGTATCAGTTGCCATTCTGTGCTCCATAGGGATTTCGGTGGCTGTGATCTTTTGGAAGTAGGTTACTATGCCTCTCTCCCAAGATGCCTCTGGGTGAACTTGAACCACCAAACTTTCAGTTAGCAGTGAGCATGTTAACTGTTTATACCACCCACGTGTGGGCCTTGGGCAATTTCTTGCCTCTTCCCCAGGAACAGAGATTTTGTTTTCCTTTCCCTTTGCCAGTTACACTGGGCCTTTACCTGTGCCCTGAGTGCAACAAGGTTTGCGGTTCTTCCCCAGCAGTTTAAGTTTTATTCTGTAGGACAAAATGGTCCTGGCGGGCTTTGCTTCTTTCCTACGATAATTGCTGCTCCCCTCCTCCATCCCTGTACCACCAAGGGAAGGTTTTCTGCCTTCCCCTCAATCTTTCCTGTGGGCACCCACAGAAGGTCTTGGAGAAGAGTCTGCAAATGGGTGCAAACTTCCCTGTGTATGCAGCTCCAGGGGTTCTATACTTTGTACTAGCCCGTGCTTACCCTTTAACAATTTATTTAAAAATTACGTTGCATTCTTCTTACTCTCTTGTATGGAAGCCCAATCTTCCTTCCATGCTCTGTCCCAGGTAAGCCAATATGAGCATCTCACTTCTCCATGGAGGCTCCCATCTATCCTTAGAGCTAGGGCTGTTCGGTTGCCCCGTGATTTAGCTCTCTGATGGTCTAATGAAAAATCACGATTTTGTAGATTATCCAGTTTTTCTTGTTAAAGTGAGAGTGATGCTCTTTCCAGCTTTCTATATCCCAGGCAGAAGTGCAACCCAATCTTTGTTTTTTAACTGATCATAAAGGCCCTCGCCCCACCCTCCCTTCATTCCCGGACCTCTCAGGCTAGATAAATCTAGAGCCAAACCAAGCCCATTGCCTTGGAGTAAATTCCAACTCATGACGACACTATAGAACAGAGTAGAACTGCTCCATAGGGTTTCCAACGAGTGGATGATGGATTTGAACTGCTGACCTTGTGGTTAGCAGCTGAGCTCTTAACCACTGTGCCACCAGGGCTCCAGTTAAGTCTAGAGGTGGAGCCAAATCATAATGAGAGAAACTAACCAGGCACAGCAAAATCACGTATTTGAAAGAGGTATGTGACTCACCTGTGGCCAGAGGTCAATCCGAATCATACCCTATCTCACTCCTACTCTCGACAGGAAGGTATTGTTTAATGACTAGATGGAGCCTTGAGGGTAATGCTATTCTTAAATGTGTCCGTTCAATTATGTAAATACACAACCCACTACAGAATCAAAGCATTATCCACCTTTGTTTCTCAAGCTCCCAGCAAGAAGTTGGCAACACGATTAGCATTCCACATTGTTATTAAGTGACTTCTAGCTACCAAGCACTGTACATTGTACAGCAAATGAAGTCTCCTAAACGTATGTTGGTGTTTAACGTTTGCTAACTCATGGTTTAGGGGAGGTATAAGAATAGTTGAAAGAATTTCCATTGGAAATCAGACTTGGTCTGTAATTATGACTTTGCCTAAAACTCGAGTGACCTTAGGTAACCCACTGAACTTTTAGTGTCTTCATTTTTCTAAGAGGAAAAATGCCAGAGGTTGGAAATTATCACTCTAAAATTCCGTGGAGTTTTATTCTGTAGAACACACAGTAAATTGATTTGTGAGTAACCATTTAAAGTTCCACAAGAGGGCAGCTCCTTCGCATTGCTTCATGTCTAAAAAGAATTCCCAACCACCTTTAAGTCTATTATAAAAAGACCTTCTTATGCAATATTTGGAAACTCTTGTGGTGCAGTGGCTGCTAACCAGAAGGTCAGCAGTTCAAATCCACCAGGGGCTCCTTGGAAACTATGGGGCAGTTCTATTCTATGAATCGGAATCAGAATCGACTCGACAGCAATAGGTTTTCTTTTTTTGCACAATATTTTACTTTTATTTCTTTTAATTATACAAATAGAACACCCATATGTTCTCTCTTAAAAAATGCTGACATTGCAGATACCTTTTGAATCTCTTGTTATTAGAACCCCCAATCCTAGTCCCCCCCCCATTATCAATTTGGTGGATTTTTTTTTCTATGCAGTTTTGTTTTCTGTAGCTTTTTTGAAACATGATTTCTGCAACTATTTTTTTTAATCCATATATGATTTGAACATCTTTTTCTGCCAACATAACAGATTAACTTCTATCTTCAACTGCTTTCAACTCCATATAATGCATGTGTCATAATTTGTTTAACTATTTCTTAATTGATGATAGATTAATTTCAGTACTCAGTATTAGAATTTTTCAGTATTAAAATAATGCTGCATTGAATACTACAGTACTCCATTCTGAAAAAGTGAAGAGCCCCAAAAGATTTCATGATAATTCAAATTTTAAATTTAATTTATTAAACCAAAATAAGAATGTTTTAATAATTTTTCTAGCCATAAAAATTTATAAAGTCAAGACATAGTGATCAAAATTGGGGGAAAATCTTGGCAGTCTTTCCTGTAAGTTTTAGGTTTACTCCATCCCAAGATAGAAGTCATTCTGGGATACATACTGTCATGGATTAAATTGTGTCCCCTGAAAATATGTGTCAACTTGGCTAGGTCATGATTCCTAGTATTGTGTGATTGTCCACCATTTTGTCATCTGATGTGATTTTCCTATGTGTTGTAAATCCTACCTCTATGAAGTTAATGAGGTGGGATTTGTGGCAGTTATGTTAATGAGGCAGAACTCAATCTACAAGATTAGGTTGGGTCTTAAACCAATCTCTTTTGAGATAAAAGGGAGAATCAAGCAGAGAGACATCAGGACCTCAATACCACCAAGAAAGAAGTGCCAGGAGCAGTGCATACCTTGGATCCAGGGTCCCTGTGCTGAGAAGCTCCTTGTCCAGGGGAAGATTGATGACAAGGACCTTCCCCCTGAACCGAAAGAGAGAGAAAGGCTTCCCTTAGAGCTGGCACCCTGAATCTGGACTACTAGCATCCTAAGCTGTGAGAGAATAAATTTCTCTTTGTTAAAACCATCCACTTA